>NC_133124.1:158235348-158342848 GCF_048418815.1 Hemitrygon akajei | reverse complement strand
TACCGTCCTTAAGCCTCAAGCTGACCTCAAACACCCCACATCCCTAACGCTAAACTCTAATCTAATCTGACCTTTAATATCTCACATGTCTTTCCCTAAACCCTAACCTGACCTCTATCTTTCCACAACCATGTTTCAAAACGCTCAACTGACCTCTGCCTCTGCATATCCCTGACTTTAAACTTAATCTGATTCCAACCTACACACATCGCTGTCCCTAAACGCTAATCAGACCTGAAACACTCCACATCCCTGCCCCTAGAACACTAATCATAACTCTGAATCCGCAAATCCCTGCCCCTAAATCCTAATCTGAACCAACTCTAATGCACGGTCCAAGGCAACGTAGCAGGGTTGCGTGATGATGCATGTCGGGTGAAGAGATCAAGAAGCACAAGAGCGATGAGTTACCCACGGCCGGCATAATCACCACCGAGCCAAATAGTGGCATTCTCTTCATTTTCCGCTCCACGAAATGCTCGTGAAAGAGCCGAGATAGCAAAAAGGCGAAAGTAACAGTGTGGATGATGTGACGCTGAATCTTCAGTAAACACTGTTAATTTAAACCACGCGACCCAACACACCCAGATGCAGAAAAAAATACTGAAAATTTAATGTAGGTAATCTTACTTTGTGATAAAGCCTCATACCTAAACCTCGAAGCCTTTTGCTTCCCAAATTGTGACAATAAAATCAAATAAAAAGATCTGAAGCACACGAAACTCGAGGTTGCATACATTTCGTGCTCTTAGTGCTTGGGATTATCACAAGTCTGGCCGGCTGGACCCTGGTTGGGTGGCCCTGGCCGGAGATTAGTGAGAGGTGTGATGACATTAGTGATGACATGTTCGAGTACACACACAGTTAATTAAGCCAAGTGTACCTGGACTACGTTAATGAAACGCGTAGGCCAGCGTTGTTCCACAACCCTATCTGCCAGGGCCCCACGTTCCGCCCGGCCCTAAACTCCACAACCCTGTCTCCGCCAGCCTCACATCTACATCCCAACCTTACCGTTAACTCTAAACCAAAGGCCAACTAAATCGGACTGAAGTCCGACTAACCCTGGCCACAGTCTTACGAACAATTTCATTTAACACCTGGTTTCATCCACCCCCTCTCTCCCCATGTGGAGGGCTGCATCTCCATCCCCAAATCCTACCTTAACCTAACACCCACTCCCCTCCTACACACCTGCATAATTCCTAACCCACACCTCGACACTCATTCCCTACAATCCAACATCATCCCCGACTTCAATCACAAGTAGTGATTCCATCACCTTAACATATTCAGTAATATAAACCGGAAAATTTGTGCAAGGTGGAGGAAGATGCCAAAGGACAGTGGTTAATAAAGCATAAGAGCACAACCCCTCTCCCCGCACAATCATGACGTAACTAGGCGAGGGGGTGGGAACAGAGAAGTGGTTGATGCTTTACACGATACATGGAACACAGAAGACTATAGCACGGGCGCAAGCCATTCGACTGACAATGTTGTGCCAATCCAGCTATAAAACAAATCAAGAACACCAAATACTAATCCCTCCTACCTACACAATATCAATATCCATCTTCTTTACATCCACGTGCCTATCCAAAGCGTCTTCTCAGTACCTCCCATGTATTTGCTTTTACCAGAATACCAGGCAGCGCATTCCAGACATCCACGACTCTCTGAGTAAAATGACTGGCTTGCACACGGAAGACAGAGGGGAGTGATTGAAGGGATTTATTCGTACTGGAAGTCTGTAATTAGTGGCGTTCGGTAGGGGGTCTGTGCTGGGAGCTCTGCTGCGTGTTTTGTATACAAATGACCTGAATGAAGTTGCAGATGGGTGGGTTTGTAAATTCTCCGATGATACGAAGGTCTGTGAAGCTCTGGATCGTGTAGAAGACTGGCAAAGAAAACAGAATATCGATCATTTGCAGATAAGGGTTGAGAAATTGTTAAAGGCAAAGTTCTTAAATGTGTTGCAGAGCACAGAGATCTTGGGACCCAAAGCAATATCTTTAGCGTGTTTGCGGTGTCGGTGGATTAAAGGGTTTAAGGCTGTAATGAAGGTCCTCCATCTCTGTCTTGACTGGCAGCCACCGACATATACATGTGGACTCTCTGTTCTGGACTTGTACTCGCTGGAGTTTAGATGAATGAAGAGGAAATCTGATTGAAATCTATCAGATATTGAAAGGCATAGATTAAGGGTGGACCCTTTATCTTCTCACACCCAGAATCCACGAGCATCCACAAGAGCGCGCACACCCTCAACCAGTGACCCCCCCCCCCCCAGATCCACCTCAGATTATCTCAGAGCAAGAAGCAGTTAGTGTTTGAAACCAGTTTTAGTGTTGGTCCCGGTGGTTGTCACAACTTCTGTCATCGTGTCAGTAGCTTCACCAGTGTGTCACGAAAGACCTGGGTGGAAACATAAGAATACCGGCGTACACGGATGTTGAAGTATTCTTCCTTGCTGATTCTGTAACAGTTCTGTTTGTCCATTCAGAGTTGTTAGCCCTGAGCGAAACTCTCAACCAGTGGAAGCCTGTGAGTAATTGAGAGGCGCAGTAATCGGTGCTGGGTCCTTTGTTGTTTTTCATCCATATCAACAGTCTGAATGTCAATGGGATAAGCTGGATCAACAAAGTTGTGGTTGACATCCAGATTGTGTTGTGTAGTAGACAGACAGGAAGTCTATCAACTTTTGCCGTAGGATATCTGGACCAGATGTAAATATGGACTGATACATTGCAGTTGGATGTTAAGGCAGACAAATGTGAGCTGCTGCCAGGGCAGGACCGACTGAGGGGATAAGCTGGGTACAGGAAATGCGGTAGAAGAGATGGAACAGGGAATACAGATTCATAATTAGTCGAAAGTGCAGTCACAGGCAGATAGGATCACATAGAGAGCTTTAGGCGCATTAGGCTTAATAGTCAAAGTATTGCGTGCAGAAGATGGTATGGTATGTTGAAACTGTACAACACGTTGGTGAGGCCTCATTGGTGTAGCCTTTGTTATCTGTCTACAGGGAAATGTTTACTATGATTGAAAGGGTACAGAGAGAATTTACAGGAATGTTGCTGGAAAATGAGCACCTGAGTTGTTGTAAAAGGTTGAGTAGGTTAGGACTTTATTGCCTGGAATATAAAATAATGGAAGATTTCAGTAATATATGCACGTTTCTAGGTGACATAGATAAATACCAGAGCTCATAGGTAAATACAGGGAAGCTTTTTCCACTGAATATGTGACAGACTGGAAGCAGAGGCCATGAGTTAAGGGTGAAAGGTAAAATATTTAAGAGGAACCTAAGTGGGAATTTCTTCACGCCGAGGGTGGTGTGAGTGTGGGACAATCTGTCAGCGGAAGCGTTTGATTTAGGTTCAATAGCGTTGTAGAGAAGTTCGGATAAGTACATGGATGGGAGGTGTATGGTCCAGATGTGGTTATGGGACTCAGCAGAATAACAATGCGGTACGCACTAAATGGGCATAAAAAAAAGTTTGCTTCTTTATTATAATGCTCTCTGACTCCATAAAGTGTGTAGATGAAGGGGAATTGGTTGGGTCCGTTGTCGGGAAGAAAGCCGTGTGCTTCAAGGCCTTCTGCTGAGGGATAAAAGTGCATATGTACTGGACAGCCATGGTCAAAATTAGGCGATCCTGGCCACGGATTTTAAAGTTGCTGAAGAGATCGAGGGTATGTGAGGTGTTGTGGATGTAGATGGGTAGTAACTGAACCAAGGATGATAAAATGAATTCGAGTTACCCAGATACGTTAAAGAAACGACTTCCAGTATGTAAGTCGACTTCCAATGACTTGCCGTTGCAAAGCTGTAATATGATCAGATACATTTTCGGTTTTGATGAGTCTTTATGAAGGTCATTCCAGCAGTCGGTAGGATTTACTGTTGGAAGCTCAACAGACATAATTTAATATACAATGTATTGGATGAACATGTCTGTTTCCCATGGGTCCCTGCACATAGAAGTGTTGAGGGTAATCAATGGGCTATTCTGAATGCACGTTATATGCTTCCAGGAAAGGATGATGTATGTTGTTTGACATCTGCCTGACAACTCTCTCGAGATAATATTAAAATGTTTCAATCGTATTTGGAGGTTTCTTTCTTTCTTTCTTATGGATTATGGAGTTGTAGTGCAATTGAGTTCGGGACCTTGGCCGCAGACTCCGGGTGGAATGATGAGGCCCACCGGGAGATGCTCTGACAGGGCCTCTCGGACCAGATAAAGGATGAGTTGGCCGCGAGGACGACGCGGACTGTCTGGACTCTCTGATCTCGCTAGCCATTCGATTAGATCATCGACTTCGAGAACGTCTGAGAGAGAAGACCGGTTACCCTGTCCTCGGGCCACCCCACGGTCCATCTTACCTTTTCCAACCAGCCCTAACCTCTCTCCCCCTCCTCGCAGAGCTACCGCTCCTACTGTTCTGGTGGGTCCGACGACACTCCTTCAGCCTCCCACACTCGGATGCAGATCCCGGCTACCGTGAATTACCAACGACAGTCTCTGTCCTTTTACGCTTTGGTGGATTCCGGTGCCGAGGGCAATCTGCTGGATGAAGACATAACCTCCCAGGCTGGAATACCTCGCAATCCGCTAACTACACCCATGGAAGCCCGGGCCCTGGACGGAAAACTGCTAGCAAAGTTGACCCACTGTACGCCTACCCTGACCTTGATCCTATCCGGCAACCATCGGGAAGAGGTACGGTTCAGCCTCATTCGTTCACCTCAATCCCCGGTAGTTCTAGGGTACCCATTGGCTGAACCAACGCAATCCCCACATCGACTGGTCTACCGCGAGGATAGCCAAATGGAGCCAGTCTTGCCACGCCAACTGTCTGCGGTCAGCCCCAACTCTCCGGAAGCTACCGTGACCCCGCCTATCCCAGAACCCCTCGATTTGTCCCGAGTCCCCACAGAATACCACGACCTGGGACCAGTATTCAGTAAACATCGGGCCCTTTCCCTGCCTCCGCATCGCCCATATGATTGTGCTATTGGCCTTCCCCCCGGGGCCCCGCTACCCACCAGTTGCCTTTTTAACCTATCTCGACCGGAGAGAGAGGTCATGGAGAAGTACATCAGCGAGTCCCTCGCGGCGGGTATTATCAGACCTACATATTTCCCGGTAGGCGCCGGTTTATTTTTTTGTAGAAAAGAAGGACGGGACGCTTCACCCTTGCATCGACTACCGAGGCCTAAATAATATAACAGTTAAGAACAAGTACACTCTACCCCTCATTAGTTCGGCTTTTGAACCCCTGCATAGAGCTACCATCTTCTCAAAGCTGGACGTTCGCAACGCATACCATTTAGTTAGGATGAGGGAGGGGGACGAATGGAAGACGGCCTTCAATACACCTCTGGGCCACTTTGAATATTTGGTCATGCCGTTTGGCTTCACAAATGCTCCCGCCGTCTTCCAAACCCTGATCAATGAGGTACTGAGGGACTTTATCAATCGGTTCATATTTGTTTACCTCGATGATATCCTGATATTTTCTAGCAGTCCCCAAGAACACGTACACCGTGTCCGTCAAGTCCTCCAGAGACTTTGGGAAAACCATTGATTTGCAAAGGCGGAAAAATGCGAGTTCCACGTCCCTTCGGTCACTTTCCCAGGCGATATCATTGAAATCGGGCAGGTAAAAGCAGACCCTGAGAAGATCCGTGCAGTGGAGGTATGGACTTGGCCCAGGACACGCAAACAACGTCAACGATTCCTGGGGTTTGCAAATTTCTACCGCAGTTTCCTCAGGGACTACAGTCGAGTGGCGGCTCCCTTACCCGGCTTCCCTCGCCTAGCACACCGTTTTGCTGGGACTCAACCGCGGACTCAGCATTCACCGAACGGGCAAGTTCGGACGAAAAGCTTCACCCTGCGCCTTCTACTCTCGCCGACTGTCCCCCGCTGAGCGGAATTACGACGTGGGGAATCGGGAACTGCTGGCGGTCAAATTAGCACTGAAAGAATGGAGGCGCTGCTTGGAGCGGGCAGAACTCCCGTTTGTGGTGGGGACCGATCATAAGAACCTGCGATATATTCAGACCGCCAAACGATTGAACTCCCGCCAGGCCCGTTGGCCATTTTTTTCGGACGGTTCAAGCTTAGACTCACGTACCGTCCAGGATCCAAGAACGGAAAGCCGGACTCGCTATCCCGCCAGCATGACTCCAAGGATGACACCTCCAGCCCCGAGACAATCCTCCCACCGTCCTGCGTGGTGGCTACCCTCACCTGGGAAATCGAGGCCAAAGTAAAGGAAGCCCAGTGGGACGCCCCCGACCCTGGGAATGGACCGGACAATCGCCTGTACGTGGCTGACTCCGTCAGGTCTCAGGTTTTCCAATGGGAGCACACATCCCGGTTTGCCTACCACCACGGAAGTGCTCGGACCCTGGCTCTCCTGAGGAGGTACTTTTGGTGGCCGTCCATGGAGAGGGGGACACCCGTTCTTATGTCTCGGCTTGTTCCATCTGTGCCCGGGAAAAGGACTCTCATTAACCATCTGCGGGTCTTCTTCGTCCTCGACCTGACCCTGGTCGTCCCTGGTCACACATCGCCCTAGATTTTCTCACTGGACTACCCACTTCCTGCGGAAACACAACAGTCCTCACCGTGGTAGACCGATTCTCCAAGTCGGTGCACTTTGTGGCCCTCCCTAAACTCTTTTCCTCTCAAGAAACCGCAGACCTTCTCATCCGCCACGTCTTCCGCCTCCACGGAATCCCTGCGGACATCGTCTCCGATGAGGTCCCCAGTTCGTCGCACAGGTATGGAAGGCCTTCTGTCACGCCCTAGGTGCATCTGCCAGCCTGTCATCCGGCTTCCACCCCTAGAGGAACGGGCAGAAGGAACGGGTCAACTAAGACCTGGAGGCAACGCTACGTTGTGTAAAGATAAACAACCCGTCGAACTGGAGCGACCACCTCCCGTGGGCTGAGTAAGCTCACAACTCTCTAATGAGCTCTGCCATTGGGAAGTCTCCTTACGAGTGCTCGCTTGGGTACCAACCCCTGCTGTTCTCCGCGCAGGAAGAGGAGATTGCGGTACAGTCGGTTCGGGACCATATTGACCGGTGCCTTAAGATTTGGGAGGAAACACGCACGGCCCTATTCCGATCAACAGATCCAAATAAGAAGACAGCCAACCGACACCGGACTCCGGCGCCTGAGTCCCAACCTGGGCAGACGGTGTGGCTTTCCTCCAGGGACATCCCGCTCAAGAACGAAATTAGGAAACTCGCCCCTCGCTTCCTGCTGAGACTCCCCCAGCTGCCCGTCTCATCGACAACCATCCGGCATACACAGTCTGACGACTACTAGATGTGCGCCGTCGGGACAGGGGCCTCCAATACTGTTGCAAGGACTTGCGGTGAGACGAACCGAGTGCCGTACACGGGCCCGGAGGCAGAGGAGGGAGACGCTGCCGTCATAGCGAGCGTGGAAGGGTTCCAAGGGGGTTGTACCTGGAGTATTAGTCTTAGTAGATAATTCAGGAACAAGGCTAGTCTTAGAACTGATAGTCCTAAACCCCATGGAGTGAGGTTACTCGTACACGAGTCGACCTTTAAAACTGGCACCTTTTAGTAGTGGTCCCAGGATTCTTATACTAATCAGGTTGATGGAATGCAGGTGTTCGTAATTATTGGAACTTGGGAATGGACTGGGAACTAAACGAGGCGTTAAAGGCCCAATTCCTGAGTCAGACAGCCAGGTGCCAGAAGGGACCATGATAGTACCCCACTTTCCTCAATATGAGCCTCCTGGCGATCCTCCAGGCCTGTCTGGATGGTCCCGATGGAATTCCTAGATGAGGGAAGGGTCGAGGATAAATGGGCGGGGGACCGAGAAACCCTCCTTAGCGCCGTACCCTTCCCAGTCCACCAGGTATTGGAGGACCCTGCCCAGACGGCGTACATCTAGTAGTCATCGGACGGTGTAAGCCGGATTGTTGTCGATGAGCCGGGTGGGGTGGGAGGGGGAAGTCTCAGTTGGGTGACAGAAAAGGATGAAGGAGACTGGTTTTAACTGACACACATGAAAGGTTGGGTGAATATGCATGGACTTCGGCAGCGTCAGGCGGACTGCTGTGGGATTGATAATCCTTTCGACTTTGAATGGTCCCAGGAAGCGGGGGTCGAGATTCCTGTGTTCGCATTTGTGCAGGATGTCCCTGGCTGAAAGCCAGAACATCTGCCCCGGTTGGTACTCCGGTGCTGGTGTCCGGTGTCGGTCGGCCGTTTTCTTATTCCGATCTGTTGATCTGAGTAGGGCCGTGCGAGACTCCTCCCAAATCTTCGGGGACCGATGAATACGGTCCCGAACCGATGGTACCGCGATCTACTTTTCCTGTGCGGGGAACAGCGGGGGTTGGTACCCAAGGGAGCACTCGAACGGGGACCTCCCCATGGCAGAGCTCACCAGGGATTTGTGGGCGTACTCAACCCACGGGAGGTGGTCGCTCCAGGTTGACGGATGGTTTGCTGTTACAAAACGTAATGTCGCCTCCAGGTCTTGGTTGACCCGTTCCGTCTGCCTGTTCGGCTGGGGTGGAAGCCGGATGACAGGCTGACCGTTGCATCTAAGGCTTGACAGATGCCTTCCATGCCTGCGAGACGAACTGGGGCCCTCGATCGGAGATGATGTCCGCGGGGATTCCGTGGAGGCGGACGACGTGGCCAACGAGAAGATCTGCAGTTTCTTGAGAGGAAGGGAGTTTAGAGAGGGCCACAAAGTGCATAGCCCTGGAGAATCGGTCTACCTCGGTGAGGCAGTTGAGTTTCAGCCGGATGGGGGTAGACCGGTGACAACATCTAGGGCGACGTGTGACCAGGGACGACTAGGGAAAGGTAGAGAACGAAGTTGACAAGCAGATGGTCGCTGAGCGGCCATTCCCCGGGCACAGATGGGGCAAGCCGAGACATATGAGCGGGTGTCCACCTCCATGGGCGGCCACCAAAAGTACCTCCTCAGGAGAGCCAGGGTCCGATCACTCCTGGGGTGGCAGGCAAACCGGTATGTGTGCCGCCATTGGAGGTCCTGAGGCCTGACGGAGGCGGGCATGTACAGGCGATCGCCGGGTCGGCTTCCAGGATCGGGGTCGTCCCGCTGGGCTTCTCTGACTTACGCCTCAATCTCCAAAGAAAGGGTAGCCACCACGCAGGTTGGAGGAAGCATCGTCTCGGGACTGGAGGTGTCCTCCTTGGAGTCATGCTGGCGGGATAGCGCGTCCGGCTTCCCGTTCTTGGATCCTACCCCGGAGTCGGAGGCGTCCACATCCACGATGAATTGACGGGATTGGTCCGGACGAACCAGGATGGGAGCAGCGGTGAAACGCCTCTTCAGGTCGGTGAATGCTGAGTACGCTTCGGAGTCCCAGCAAGACGGTGTGGTAGGCGAGCTAAGCAGGGTAAGGGGGGCCACCATCTGACTGTAGTTTCCAATGAACCGGCGATAAAAGTTCACAAACCCCAGGAACCGTTGGAGTTGCTTGCGGTCCGTGGGATTGGGCCACTCCGCCACAACCCGGATCTTCTCTGGATCAGCTCTCACCTGTCCTCTTTCGATGATATACCCTATGAAGCTGACAGACCGGACGTGGAATTCGCATTTCTCCGCCTTTACGAATAATTTATTCTCCCCCAGCCTATGCAGGACTTGACAGACATGGTGCATGTTTTGCCTGGGACTGCTGGAAAAGATCAGGATGTCATCCATGTAGACAAACACGAAGCGATTCATGAAGTCACTTAGTACATCGTTAATCAAGGCATGAAAACGGCGGGGGCATTGGTGACGCCAAAAGGCATGACTAAGTACTCGAAGTGGCCTAAAGGTGTATTGAAAGCCGTCTTCCACTCGTCCCCTTCCCTTATCCGGACCAGATAGTAGGCGTTTCGGAGGTCCAACTTCAAGAAGATGGTGGCTCCATGAAGTGGCTCGAACGCAGAACTTATAAGAGGCAGTGGGTATTTGTTCTTAATGGTTATATGATTTAGGACTCGGGAGTCGATGCAAGGACGGAGAGAGCCATCCTTCTTCCCCACAAAGAAGAACCCTGCGCCCACTGGGGAGGATAATGGTCGAATAATGCCCGCCGCGAGAGATTCACTGATGTAACCTTCCATTGCTTCCTTCTCTGGCCGGGACAAGTTAAATAAGCGACGGGTGAGTAGCGGTGCCCCGCGGAGAAGGTATATTGCACAATCATATGGGGGGTGCGGGTACAGGGAAAGGGCCCGCTGTTTAATGAAAACCTGTCCTAAGTCATGGTACTCCTTGGGGACGCGGGACAAGTCGAGGGGTTCCAAAACAGGTGGGGTCACGGTAGCTTCTCTGGGAGACGAGGCCGACCGCAAACAGTTGGAATGGCAGGACGGGCTCCATTCGGCTACCCTCCCGTTAGACCAGTCAATACGGGGATTGTGTTGTGTCAGCCATGGGTACCCTAGGACTACCGGGGCTTGAGATGACTGAATAAGGCTGAATCGTACTTCCTCTCGATGGTTGCCGGATAGAATCAAGGTCAGGGGCGGCGTACAGTGGGTCACCCGTGCTAGCAATTCTCCGTCCAGGGCCCGGGCCTCCAGTGGGGTGGTTAACGGCTCGCGAGCTATTCCGGCCTCGGCGGCTATCTCTTCGTCCAGCAGGTTGCCCTCAGCACCGGAATCCACCAAAGCGGATAGGGATAGGGACTGTTGTTGGTAACTCACGGTTGCCGGGACCTGCATCGGAGTCTGGGAGACTGAGAGGCGTGTCGTCGGACCCATCAGAACAGTAGGAGCGGGAGCTCTGCGAGGAACGGCAGGGGGAGAGAGGTTAGGGCTGGTTGGAGAAGGTAAGATGGACCGTGGGGTAGCCCGAGGAACGGGGTAACCGGTGTTCTCTCTCAGACGTTCTCGAAGTCGATAATCTAATCGAATGGCTAGCGCGATCAGAGAGTCCAGAGAGTCCGTGTCGTCCCTTGCGGCCAACTCATCCTTCATCTGATCCGAGAGCCCCTTTCGAAACACCTCTCGTAGGGCTTCGTCATACCACCCGGAGTCTGTGGCCAATATCCGGAATTCAACGTAATACCTGGCCACACTTCGCAAAGCCTGACGAAGAGTAAGCAGCCGTCTTGCGGCGTCCTTGCCGCGAATGGATTGCTCGAAAACCGTCCCCATTTCTGTGATAAAGGAGGAGTAAGACGAACAAACTTCCGGCCGGTTATCCCATATCGCGGTTGCCCAAGCCGAGGCATCCCCATGATGTACGCAATCTTCGCTTTGTTGGAAGCAGAGGTCCGTGGCTGCAGCTCGAAAACCAGGGAGCATTGTAGCAGGAAGGCCCGGCACCTGCCTAGGTCCCCGGCCTAGGGTTCAAGCTTGGGCACAGAAAGTTCTAGAGTGGATGGCGTTGCGGACTCTGAGGGCGAAGCCATCTCGAGCGGTGCAGTTTGAGTAGCTGGGGTTCTTGGAGGGGGTGGGGAGACAAAAGCAGAGACCTGGTCCATTCGTTCACTGACCTTCTGCTCATTTACGGTTAGCGTCCGAAGGTTGTCTGTGATTTCCCGAAGTAGTTGGTCGTAGTCGCTCAACAGGTAGCCTTGGCTGGACAGGGCCTCTTGTACGGGATCCGTGTCTGCTGGGTTCATCGTGGCCAGTTCATTCTGTTGCAAGGACGTGGCGGTGGAACGAACCCACGTGCTGAACACGGGCGTGGAGGCTGAGGAGGGAGACGTTGCCGTCGTAGCGAGCGTGGGAAGGATTCCAGGGGGGTTGTACCCGGAGGCTTGGTCTTGGTAGATAATTCAGGAACAAGGATAGACTTAGAACTGATAGTCCTTAACACCATGGAATGTGGTTACTCGTACACGAGTCGACCAACGAACTGGTACCTTCTAGTTGTGGTCACAGGATTGTTACACTACTCAGGTTGATAGAATGCAGGTGTTTGACATTATTGGAACCTGGGAATAGATTGGGAACTAAACAAGGTGTTAAAGGCCCAGATTCTGAATAAGACAGCCAGGTGCCAGAGAGGACCAGGACAAATACCTGGTGGACTGGGAAGGCTATATTCTGGAAGAGCGTTGCTGGGTCCCCCGCTCTTTCATCCTAGACCCTTCCCTCATCCAGGACTTTCATCGGGACCATACAGACAGGCCTGGAGGATCGCCGTGAGGCTCCCATTGAGGGGGGAGGGGTACTGTTATGGTCCCTTCTGGCATCTGGCTATCTTCCTCGGGAATTGGGCCTTAATTACCTCGTTTATTTCCCACTCATTCCCAAGTTCCATTATCTACAAACATCTGCTTACCTTCAGCCAATGCAGGATAAGGATCCTGTGACCAGTTCGTTGGTCGACTACTGTATGAGTAACCTCGTTCCATGGTTCTCAGGACTGCCAGTTCTAAATCTAGCATCGTTCCTGAATTCTCTACGAAGACCAAGACTCCGGGTAAAGACTCCCTTGGCACCAATTCCACGCTCGCATTGACCGTAACACTTCCCGACTCGGCCTCCGCGCCCGTGTACAGCACTTGGGTTCGTTCCACCGCCAGGTCCCTGCAACAGTATTGAAACCCTTTAATAATTAATATTATGTGTAATGATATTCTATATATCGCAGATATGCGATAAATCACTATATCACTATATGCGGATGATGTATCCTTATAAATGAGCAGAAAACACAATTTTACTGTATGTAGGACGCAATTAATAGTTAATATATTCGAATATTAGACAAATCGATGAGGATATAAGCCTTCGGTAGCAAATACAGATTATATATTTGCTTTCAAATTGAATGAATTAACCTCCACTTGATTTAAAATTATGTGGACAATCTCTTGAAGACGTGCGTCTGGCAACATTTCTGTCCATATCGATCGATAATAAGCTGACATGAAAGCATCATAGGAGTAGCATAATCGAGAAATGTAAGGAGCACTAAGTATTCTCAGACTTCTATGTGGGTTTTCCTTGGATACCGTTTATATTTGCTTAATTGATTAAGGTTGTGTGGTTTATGGATCAGATCATTTTCAACTTTATGATATTTGGATGTGATATAAGCACAGTTTTTGATGTTGTGTTGTAGTGCAGTAAGTTATCTACCGTTTCGGCTTTACTGCCTGTGATGGGACAAGTACCCCTACAATTACCGAGTTTGAATTTGATGTTAACATACCTAAATAATTTAAGCCGGCAAATAAATTATCACCTTGTTAAAGGTATGCAAGATAATTGATGAAAACATCTTGGATAATGGAATATTTTCCCTGTAGCTTTCTCGTTAACGCCACATTGTTTCTTCTTTTTTACCCCTCACCGTTAGTTTATTTTAGTTTGCACGATTTAATAAATTCTAAAGATTTTGTTTTGCCCGAGAGTCTGAAATGTCATTGTTGTATCAAGGGAAATTATTATTATTATATGTTATACATTTGTACGGATGGATCAAAAGACAATTACACCGGGAATGCTGGGGTTGCAGTTTGGCTCAAAAGGTGTTAAAAGTTCAAATGTGGATGCAGAGCCTCTACTGAGCAGATCTGAATCTAAGGGGTTGGTATTAGGGGCTTTTGCTGAAACTTGCAGTATACACCGGGTAACACCTTTATAGAATGCACAAAACTGTTGTGTTTATGGGAGAAGGGAGAAAACAAGTAGGAAGGAATTCTATTGACAGGACTTACAATTGGGCATACTATGCATAATTATTCCTTATGCCTTGTTGGAAATCATTCTGTTTTGTGTATGTTCTGTATATGAATCAGTTAAGCGCATACTGTTTCAGTGTGAAGCATGTGAGATTAAACGAAATCAAATTAATTCTTCATTACAATCTTTAGGGGTTGGTAGTTTTCTTGTAAAACCTTCATTACTTTATCAAGGTGACGACTTTAATTCATAGTATCGTTTTTCATTACTTGACATCTATTGGGCTTTTGGGATATTTTAGCTTTCATTCGAAGAAAGAAGTAGTCAAGGATTTATTTCCCAATTCTGTGCACACTGCAATCCATTAGGTTACGAGTACACACTTCACTTAATATATCCAAGCACCGCCTTAATGCTTCACTTCGGTCGGTTATGACGATGTATTTCTCAACAACGTTCCGCCACACACACACACACAATCTATCCTAATATCCGGGAACTGCCGGTCGATGAGACTATCGGTCCTGAATAACACTGGAAGACCAGGCAGTGAAAGTAACGAGATTCAGCCCAGACTTGTGACACTGCGGCCGCCTTCGAGTTGTGCTCAGGTTGCGGTTTTAATAAGGAACTGAACCACCGAAGTACCGGATATTTCACCGACCTGATCACCTACACTCCGAATTGTGATTGGGTCCCTGCCTAAATAAATATATTCGTGGCAGTTGACATTTCTCAGCAATAAATCGAACTTGTGAAAGATCCATTACAAATCATCCAAATCGAATCCGTTTCCTGTGACCTGATAACATGTGACATTTACAACACCTGTCATCCACAGGAGGATGAAGTTGCCGGGGAAGGTGAAGAGTAAAACCACAGACCTCCTCCTGCTCTCCATCTCCGGGTCACTGCGGTTCTCCTCCTTACTCTGATCCTCCAGACCCTTACGGACCAGACTGGCCACTAAAATTTGAACGACTATCAGTGTGTAGAGCAGCAAAATCAGACAGAAATGGAGGAACTGAGATCAAACTGTATCGGTTCAATCTCTTCAATCCGAGGGCGACCAATATTCTTGCGGGCAGATTTACTAGAGCTGTTGGGTGCAGTTTAAACTAATATGCCGGGGAATGGGAAGCAGAATGATAGAGCTGAAGACGAGCCAGCAAGTTTACAAGTAGATGATAGGTGTAACATGAATGTAAGGTAGGACAAGCCAATGGGTGGGTACAAATGCAGACAGTGAAAAGAACCAAATTGTACCACAGAGACGAAATTCAAAAGGGTGAAAAATGCAGGAATGAATATGCCGTATTTAAGAACGCGTAGCATTCAAAATAAGGTGAACGAACTCGTGGCGCAATTAGACATTGGCCGGTATGATATTGTGGGCATCACTGAGTCCTGGATGAAAGACGGCCATAGTTGGGAGATCAAAATCAAAGGATATACTTTACATTGAAAGGAGAAACAGGAAGGCATAGGCGGTGGTGTGGCTCTATTGACAAGAGATGGAGTTGCATCTTTAGAAAGAGGTGACATGGGGACAGCGAATGCCATTTCTTTGCGGGTGGAGTTGAGAAATCACAAGCGTAAAATTATTAATGGAATCATATATGGACTCCCAAAATAGCAGCCAAGATGTGGGGTTGAGAATGCAAAGGGAGCTGGAAAAGGCATACAATAAAGGTAATGGGGGACTTCAATATGCAGGGGGATTGGGATGATCGGGTTGTTGTCGGATCGGGAGAGAGGGAATTTCTTGAATGCCTACGAGATAGCTTTTTAGAGCAGCTTGAGCTTCAGCCTACTCAGAGACAGCCTATCTTAGACTGAGTGTTGTGTAATAACCCATATCTTATTATCGAACTTAAAGTAGAAGAAAGAATCCTAGGGAAGCAGTAATCATAATATGATTTAATTCATACTGCAAATTGGAAGGGAGAGGCATAACCCCTCTGTATCAGTGAAACAAAGTGAATTAGAAAGGCACGAGCGAGCAGCTTGCCCAGCTGGAATGGAGGAGGATACTAGCAAGGATAACGGCAATGTGGTGAGGTCAGAGTTGATATTCGATCTCTGCAAAGAGGTGATAATGAGGAACCGATGCTGGATAAAGAAATGGCAGATGTACATAATGGGATCTTAACAATTGAATACAGAAGAAATGTGCCAGATTTCAGTGAGGGACAGGGCGCAGTGGTGAGTGCCATTGTTATTACAAAGGAAAAGGGACTACGCAAAAGAAGGATCTAAAGCTGGATAAGTCATCTGGGGCAGATGGACTACATTCCCGTGTCCTGAGAGAGGATTCAGAAGAGATAATGGATGCATTGTTCATGATCTTTCAAGAACCACATCCAATCAACGAAGAGACACCTCAAAGATGTGTGCTCAGCCCACTGCTCTACTGTCTCTCACCCACGACTGTGTGGCTAAGCACATCTGTATAATGCACTTAACACAACTATTGTTCGAATTTCAGATGGTGACGAAGAGGAGTACGGGAGTGACATAGATCGGGAAGTTGAGTGGTGTCGCAGCAACAACCTTGCAGTCAACATCATTAAGGCAAAATAAATCATTGTGGGTTTCAGGAAGGGGATGTCGAGGGAACAAACACCAGTACACATCGTGGGATTAGAAGTGAAAAGGTTGAGCAGTTTCCATTTCCTGCCTGTCAATATCTCTGAGGAACTATACTGGGCCAAACATATTGATGCAGTTACAATGAAGGCACAACATCGGCTATATTTCATTCGGAGCTGCAGGAGGATCGGTCTGTCACTAAAGACACTTGCAAATTTCTACCAATGTACTGTGGAGAGCATTCTAACTGGTTGCATTACTGCCTGGTGTGGAGAGGTCACTGCCAGGATGAGAAAATGCTGCAGAAAGTTGTAAACTCAGCCAGCTCCTTCATGGGCACTGGACTCCACAGCATCTAGGACACATTCAAAAGATTATGGACCAGAAAGGTGGCATCCATCATAAAGGGCCTCCTTCACCCAGGACAAACCTTCTTCTCATTGCTACCATCAAGGAGGATGTACAATGGCCTGAAGACACGCTCAGCGTTTCAGAAACAGGTTCTTCCTCTCCACCGTCAGATTTCTGAATGTACAATGAAATTATGAACTCGGTATCTCTCCATTTTTTGCACTACTTTTTAAACTTAATTGTATACATACTGATTGTAATTTATAGTCTTTATTACTATGCATTGCAATGTACTGCATTACAAATCAGCAAAGTTCACCACATATGCCGGTGATATTAAACCTGATTCTGATACATAAACACGCACAGCTGGGCTTAGACATATAACACTCACACATACCTCCCTCAATGACAGCCTGCTTGCTCCGTGGCCCTGGTATGAAGGTCAAACTGTTGCAACACCTGCCCTTTAAATTCATGGTGAGGGTGTGTTGCATCTGTTCACCGTTTCAGATCGATATTAAACGAAGAGCATTGAATGGGAAGGAAGGTTTGAATACACGAATACAGATCCCCTCTGAAGGTATATGGGTGCTGGTGGGAGCGTACGTGGAACCCTGCGTCTGGTATCTCTCTCAAAGTCAGTCTGTGGGTTGAAGGGAATGAAGAGGTTTCCCAGCTTGATTTGGGGGATGAGGTAGCATCCTCAGAAAGGTTACACTGACTGGACCTGTCTCAAAATTAGAGAAATAAAAGGTGGTCTGACTGAGACAGGCACTGTCTTACAGTGTATTGACAGGGTAGAGGCAGGAATCATGTTTCCATTGGCTGGAGTGAAGAACAAGGCGTCGTAAAATCCTATATCAGCTCTGCAGGACAGAGGTGAAGAGAAATGTCTTCACCCAGAGCTCAGTGAATCTTTGAATTTTCTCCAAAAGGTTTCTAAATTCAAAGTGCAAATTTAGAGGCTCTGCGATGCTGGGAAAGTTGCAGGAAAGTGGTGCTGAGGTCAAAGGTAAGGCATGTTCTGAGTGAGGGCAGAACAGGCGAAGGGGCCGAAAGGCCTGCTCCTGTTTCTTATTTTCTAAAGTACGAGTTTACCCTTGCGCCTTGCTTTCCCTTGGCCTTCAGCCAGTCGGACTGCTCAGGAGAGCGGTGAGAGCGGCGGTGCTGCCGTCTCCCAGCAGCAGGGGTCGGGTCAGGCAGACAGCTCTGGACAACAGGCCCCGATCTACGGCCGGGAAACAACCGGCCGCTCTCCGAGTCGCAGAAGTATATCACTGAATCCCCACCAGTCTCCTCACCTCTGCCATCGGAAGAATTCAAGATCCCTACCGGTTGCAGTCTTTCTTCAGCCTCTCCCCAGACTGCTCCGAGAGCACAGGTCCGACCCACTAACACGCCTTAGCCAATGAGAGCATGTTTCTCCCAGCAGTGCTCGGTGATTGGTTGTGTGTGTGTGTGGACGGGCAGCTGCAGTGAGCTGGCGATGTTCGTCTCAGTTTATTTTCAGAATCAAAGGAATTTCCCCGGAACTCAAAATGCAAAGTAAATTTTATTATCAGAGTAAATATAAGTCACAACCTACAACCCTGAGATCCATTTACCTGCAGACATACAGAAAATCTATACAATAGTAACTATAACTGGATCAGGGAAAGATCAGCCAAAGTGCAGGAGACAACAAACTGTGCCAAAGCAAATATAGGGAAATAGCAATAAATAACGAGACATGAAATAACCTCAGCAGCTGCTATGCAATCCGGCAGGCTGAAGGACAATGGTGAACAAGGCGCAAAAGTAAACTCGTGTTTTAGAAAATAAGAAATAGGAGCATGCGTGGCTATTCGGCCCTTTGCGACTGTTCTGCCTTTCACTGAGAACATGCCTGACCTTTGACATCAGCGCCACTTTCGCGCAACGTTCCCATCACGGCCGAGCCCTCAAATATGCCTAATCAATTTGGAAACCTTGGGGAGAAATTTTCAAAGATTCACTGCACACTGGATGGGTAACTTTCTCCCCATCTCAGTCCGTTTGAGCTGAGCTCCGACTTTAAATCTGTGAAACCTGGTTCCCCACCCCAGCAAGGGGAAACATCTTTCCTGCCCTAACTCTGTCATTATGAGAATGTGTCTGTCTCTTATTCCACTTATTCTGAGACAGGCCCAGTGAGATCTGCCTCAATCAAACCAACTCTGATTTCACTGATTTTGATACCGGTCCAGTGCGATCATTGATTGTGGGAGCTTCCCATTGGACGGCAAGTGAGTTTAGTTATCCTCTGTTATTCAAGGACTTGATCATCGAGGGTAGTAAGTGTTCCCAGAATTTGGTGGCATGACTCCAGAGGCTCTTGTACCTTCTACCTAATTGAATCAGCGAGAAAAGAGCCTGGCCTGGGTGGTAAGAATTTCTAATCATGGATGTTGCTTTGCTATGATATCATTCCATGTAGATGTGCTCAGCGGTTGGGAGGGTTCCACCCGGGATGCACTGGGCCGAATCCACTACCTTGTGTAGGTTCTGATGCTAGGTGAGATGCTGAAGATGTTCTATAGGTCAGTTGTGGAGAGCGCCCTCTTCTTTGTGGTGGCGTGTTGGGGAGGGCCACTCTCCGTCTTAATAAGCTGGTAAGGAAGGCGGGCTCTGTCGTGGGCAAAGTACTGGAGAGTTTAACATCGGTAGCTGAGCGAAGGGCGCTGAGTAGGCTACGGTCAATTATGGAAAACTCTGAACATCCTCTACATACCACCATCCAGAGACAGAGAAGCAGTTTCAGCGACAGGTTACTATCGATGCAATGCTCCTCAGACAGGATGAAGAGGTCAATACTCCCCAATGAAATTAGGCTTTACAATTCTACCGCCAGGACTTAAGAACTTTTTAAAAGCTATTATTAATGCTTTTTGAGATAGTGATTTAGATGCATATCATATTTTCTTACTGAGTTAAGTATTGTATGTAATTAGTTTTGCTACAACAAGTGTATGGGACATTGGAAAAAAGTTGAATTTCCCCATGGGGATGAATAAAGTATCTATCTATCTATCTATCTATCTATCTATCTATCTATCTATCTATCTATCTATCTATCTATCTATCTATCTATCTATCTATCAACAGGGCTATGAAACAATTTTATCATACTGCGAAATCCTACCTGGCTAGCGGCGAGAGGGGCCCTCCCATTCTAATCCTTGCTGCATGTCCGAAGATCAATCCCAGAGCGCGCCGCCCCGAGACGGTAACTCACCTCTCTGCGGACTTTGGGCTGGAGAAGATACGTGAAGAAAGATGCAATGGCCTCTGCCACAGCACCTGCGTGACAGAAGGCTCACTGATCTTCCGGTGAAGTCACCGCCCGGTTAATCCTTGTGAATATTTAATGGTGAATAAAGTTTGTTTTGATAAACTTCTAGGCTGTGTCTAGAGCTGTGAAAACTGATCTTCCTTTGGATCTGGGACAAACATGGGTAAAGTCAGAAAGCTTCTTCAGGATATCACAAAAATATGTTTACCGCCCTGTGAACTGGACTGTCCCGTCCCTTAATTTCTCCTGCAGACACGAGCCGGTAATCAACACTGCATCTGTCACCTCACAGCACAATATTCTCTCCACATCCCCAATTACATGACATGAACGAATTTAAAATCTGCTTTCAATATTTACTAAACCCCAGTTTTACGGCCCAGTCTCATTCTGTTTAGACCTCGGGAAAAATCAAAATGTTCTGTTGGACGAACTCAACGAATCAGGCAGCAACTGTGGAAGGAAATGGAAATCGACATTTCGGGTTAACTCAGTCCTGATGAAAGATCTCGACCCGGAAAGTCGATTCTACGTTTCTCTCCACAGACGTTGCCTGACCCGTGCAGTCCCTCCAGCATCATGTTTCTTCCTCGAGATTCCAGCATCTGCAGTCGCTTGTACCTCTCTTTTCAGAACTTGCCCCTTTCAGTCCTGCCTCAGACTGAACCAGGCTCTTCTCTCCGGCTTCATTTCTGTTTTGCTTCTTCTTTAGCCCATCACACACACTGGGGCACAGGCCGCCACCAGCAGCTCGCCAGAGTGCCCTGTCTAAAGCCGAGTGTTGACCCGCAATGTAGCTTCTCCTTTCACCACACGACTTCAATCGTCTTCCAGGGGAAGGTCCTTCCGATCCCAGGGATGAGGCCTGTGGTGATTCAGTTGATGTTTCTGTCACACTGGGTTTTCATGGGATGGGGTTGCTAGCCCCATGCACAACCCTCCTCGTTTCGCTGCCGGGCTTGGGTAGTCCATGGCCGAGTGATCATTTCTGTTCCAACCTGTTTAATGTATTTCTCATCCCACACTGATATGGAAATTGCCACGACTTCTTCCCACTCAACATCTGCAGCAATAAAACGACTATTCCCTGAACCTGCAGCGCGTGCAGTGGACAATCGCGGTACTGCAGGGGATCAGCAGATCCTCGAAAGTGAAAGCATCCTGAATCAGAAAGTGCTGGGAGTTAATATGGCTTCGAAAGTCCAGTTCGAAGGTTGGATCAAGGAGGCAATTTGTCCTATCTGCCTCGATTCTATACCGATCTGGTGTCACTGGAGTGTGGTCACAACTTCTGTCGCTCTTGTATCACACGGTGTTGGGAAAGGGAGGAGAAAAGTCGACGGGTGTTTGCTGACCGCACCCTCAGGGTTAGACTGGCCTTAGCAAATCTGGCTGAAAAAGCTCGAAATAAAAACCTGAAAGGAAAGGAAAGTAAACGTCATTACGAGGAACATGATGAAGAACTGAAGCTCTTTTGTGAAACGGACAAGACACTGATCTGTCTGATCTGTAGAGATGCGCAGGAACACAGAGAGCACCGCATCATGCCGATGAAAGATGCTTTTAAAATTTACAAAGCTAAACTAATTCGAATTTGATACTCACCCCATCGTCCATTGTCCAGGACACGAGCTTCCAGTAACAACTCATCATTCCCCCACCTTTCCCCATCTCCGGTGTGATCCTACCAGGAAGCACATCGTTCCCTCCAAAATCCAACTCCCACTCTCCATCACTACAGCCCTCCGCTTTCTATAGGGATCGCATCTACGTAACTCCCTTAATTACTCGCTACTCCCCTTGATCTGACACTGATATGTGCAAGCGGAACAACTGCTACACCTGACTCCTAATATCTCGCCCCTCGTCACCATCCAAGGCCCCAAGCACACCCAGATCCTTCTATTTCCTTCATGGTGGATTGTCCTGTCACATTAGATTCCTGCTTCTCCAGCTCTTTGCCTCTTCCACCTGTCCCCTCTCAGCTTCTCACTTGATCACCCTCCCACACGTCCCCCTCACGTTGTCTCACCCGTCACCTGTAATCTGGTTCTCATCCCCAACATTTTTATTCTGGCTTCTGTCCCATTCCTTCCCAGTCCCAATGAAGGGTCTCATCCCGAAACGTCGACAATGTATTTTCCCTCGTAGATGCTGCCTGAATCACTGAATTCCCACAGCATGTTGTGCGCGATAATTGGGTTTTATCACTTATTTCTATGGTTGTTGTTGTTGTTGTTGTTGTTGTTGTTGTTGTTGTTGTTGTTGTTGTTGTTGTTTTTCCTTTCTTTCAATTTCCTTTGCATTCTGACTTCCAGGATCAGCTGAAATCTTCCTTAGTCTCTCTCACAAAAAAGAATTCAGACTTTCAGAAAAAAGGAGCAGCAACAGAAAGAGGAGGTTCCCGGCGTTCGGTTGAGGCTTCCTGTGCGGAATTTCTGATATTACTGTATAGTTTTACTCTCATTAATGCAGAACAGCAGAGTATCGCAGCTCCAGTGACCTGGGTCCGATCCTGAACTTTGGCGCTGTCTGTGTGGAGTTTGCATGTTTCCCCTGTGACCACCACAGTTTCAGACACATTCCAAGGACATGCTGGATAAATGGTTAATTTCAATTAACCCCGTGAAGGTGCTGGCGTATGTATATCAATCGGGTGGGAGTTAATGGATCAATGAGGGAGAATAGGATTCTGGAAAACGTGATGGAATGGGGTTGATGGGAATCTCTCAGAACTAGCATGGACTTTAGTCGACCGAATGGACAACTTAATGTCATAAAAAAGTACATGACAGCAACACAGTAAATTACTCTTCACCTTTCATTCGACAGAAACAATCACACAGCGTTCAGACCCACATCACATACCAGTTTGCTGAACTGCGCCAGATTATCACTGAGAAAGAGCAAAGCTTACTCAGGGTTCTCAGGGAAGAAATGGAGAGGATTCTAAATTTTTAAATTCTAAAATTTTCGAGAGATTCAGGAGAATATAAGGATTATTTAGGAGGAAATCTCAAATTTAAATGAACAGATAGATCAAAAAGACAGTGTGATATTTCTCAAAGTAAGAAATTATATTTCAATCTGTTCCCGTCAAAGGGCACTAAATTAACAGCGGTTTATTTTAAATAAACACAGCACAGCGGCCAATTCTAACAAATGAATTGCCGCTTATGTCAATCACGCACAATTTTTTCTCCTCGCATGACGCCTCCTACAATCACAGCTCCTACACACGGCATTTACAAATGGCAGTAAACTGTTCCCCACCAGACAATTGATGCAACTATTAAGGTTTCTGGTTCCAGAACTGGATTTCCCCAACTTCCATGAATCCCAGGACTGACTGCAATCTTTTCTGAGATGATTTACTCAGATAATAACACAGAGGTGCTGGTTCTGACTTGAAATACCACATTAAATATCCTTTAAAACTTCCATTATCTCCCAGTTCCTGTTACAGGCTGTGAGTGCATCTGGTGTGGTTGGTGTGAGGGTCTCTCTGTCAATCACTGAGTGCAAAGAATGTGACACACGCATCAAACCTACCCTCTCTATACGATTTCCATCTGATTAGGGAAACTTTCACTGATTCTTTACCTTTTCAGGTAAGATTCACATGGGATTATATCCCATTCTCCATCATAAACAGGCCATTCAGTTGATCTTCTCCTATCAATTTCCCTGCTTCACAATCCCCCTCCCACCTAATCACTACACTAGTCAACTGGAAAGTTCGCCAAAAGAGCCGTCATGCTGTTGTAAAGTCTAAAGTTTTTGTTAGCATTCAGATTCCGACAGAAAACACGAAATGCCGGTAATCTTTCCTTCATTGACCAATAAATACAATATATCATGGACAGTATGAAGGCGAGGGATGTACCAACTATAATGTTTATCAGGAACTGTAGTGTTCTCATTCAGGTGTAAGAACTCTGAACTAAACACCGAGTTAAACCGTAGTCAATGAAGCAGCATCCCAGTAAGATTAACCGTTTACTGTTCATTCTTCCACATTAACGTATGGTGAAAAAGCGTTGCTTCTAAGATGTTTCTTAGTGCGTAGAAAGAATTTTTTTCTCGCGCTGATCCTGCACACTCAATCCCCCTCCTTCCCGTTTCTCCAACCTGGTATTTTCCTACAAGACGCGGCGAAACCGGGTATGACGCGACATATCAAAGACAACGAATTTACTTTCAACAGCCTTATCTTTAACTAGAAAATAATTACAGACGAATTACTAAAGCGAAAATGTAATAAAGCTAAACAAATGCCTTAAGGTCAACACAGGAACCGATGCTGAAATAAATTAACTTGGGTCTGGAGATAACAGAAACTGGTATGACGTGATTTATTGGAGATATAATGAAGGCATGGGACTTCATGACACACGCACTCACACAGTGGAGCAGCGCGAGTACAGGTTATTGTCATTTCAGGCCGTTTTGATTTGGCTATCATCAATGCATGTTCTTTAAATCCAGTAATGAAAATATGGCAGCCAGCCTTACCTATGGATGTACATCTGCTTTTAGCCGTCACTTGACTTCAGAGAATAAAAATTCAAATGGTTTCGGATTTTGTAACAGCAACAAAAATAGGAAATATACAGAGAACAATAGGTGAAGGTACTACAACGGCAAGAACTGGCGCAAAATGTGCTGTGAAATTCAGGTATTTATTCTATCCATTTGTTTCAATAGTTATCACTGTGAATGCGGTGTTGTCCTTCAAGTAACATTTCTAATTGTTTGTTAAGTTATTTCTTATCCACATTGACAGGTTTTGTAGCACCAAAGCAAACTAAAAACAAGGAGGCCTGAACATTCCCCTTCCAGGGAAAAGACTGTCGAATAGAACAGCCAAACCTTTCTATATGTTGGAAATATTAACATACTGCACCTACAGATAATTATGTGATGGTGACAGGACACGGTGTAAACATATTGAGGAATAAAATTGTTTCATTTGAAACTGTTTCTGGGCTGTACATTTATATGAGTCCATGGCGCCATTCCCATTTTACAGTGTAAGTAATAGAAATTAAATAAAACTTTCATTCAATGTGTGGAAATATATTCCCCGAGGAGTGATACGAATTGCACCATGACACAACTATTAAAAATTGTTAACAGTGAAGTGTTTGTTCAGTGGACTGTCTCTAATGTGACTTACTAGATGTCTTAACCTTTGATGGAAAACTAAATGCTTAACGCTTTTACCAAGTGGAAAATATAATTCAGGTACATCTGTAAAACGGAATTGCAGGATGGGCGAGGATTTTGGAGGTGCATCTTTTCCCTGGCGCCGGATAATCCGTAGAAAAAAAAACAATATCGATGAGAAAAAGCACAGCTTCTCCTGCTCACGATATGGATGCATTAATGAGCTATGCCATCAGATATCTAAATGGACATTGAATCCCTGAACACTCGCTTAGTATTTTCCTTCTTTTTACTGCTTCTTGAATTTAATTGTTTCCTTTATATATACTTCTAATTGTAGCTTATAGTTTTATTATTATTCATTGGAAGTATTGCCGCCCGAAAGCAATATATTTTACGATATATGTCAGTGATGTTAAACCTGACTCAGATTCAGAGCGACTAAAGTTCACCCACCGGGTAACTTGAATGGGTGACGTATTTATTAGACATACGAATGATAAAGAAATTTATTTGATCTACCAAGCAAAGTTACAATTGGATTTGTGTTTTATCCACCGAGCCGACCATGTAATGTCACCAGAAGATGAGTCTCTTCCTCAGCTCCAGCGTGAATTTCTTCTGTGTCACGGTGTACATTGTTTGGAGTATGGGGACATCAAGTGGACGGAACAAGAAATGCAACGGAGGGAGCAATGCGCCGTCAAGACGCAATGTGACTGCTTCTTGACGCTGACATTATTTTGACCTCTCTCGGTTACTGTTACATAATTCAGCACCCGTTCCGGCTGAAGCATTGGTTGGGTCCTGCTCCAAGATCATCGCAATTTTCGAAAATTGAAATTCATAACATTAGTAGACAAAATATATTAAATTCAACGCTGCCGTACAGTTTCAGGGAAAAATAACAGAAAAAGCAAATCCACAGCTGCATGTCTGATACCATCCCCTCTCAGTAACCTTTGACAACATTACCCGAGAAGGGGTGGGAAGAACAGTTTTTATCCACACAGCTGCATTTCTGATACCAGCCCCATTCACTAAGACTGCTGCACATTGCATTTATGGGTCATACTGGGGTGTCTTGCAGTTTAAGACCCGGTTCGGAAGGGACCGCGCGATTTCAGAATGAAAAGGCGGTTGTCAAATATTTTGCACTGCTACAATGGGAATTTTAGGTATCCGAGATCACCTCAACTGTTACACGAGGAAGTCTGCAGATGCTGGAAATTAAATCATCACACACAAAATGATGGTAGAATGCAGCAGGCCAGGCAGCATCTATAGGACGAAGCAAAGTCGAAGGGTCTCGGCCCGAAACGTCGACTGGTCTTCTTCCTATAGATGCTACCTGGTCTGCTGCGTTCCACCATCATTTTGTGTGTCACTTTAACTGATACCTGTGCCCCTTGTTTCAGGCATATTTCTCCAGTTGTCACAGAAGTCATTGGAATGATCCATAGTCCAGTGAATTAGAATAGAATTTTAACAAGGTAGCAAAAATCATACTGGCTTCACATAGTTCGTCGGCCCAGATTCTGGCATTAATCCAAAATTTTGAATTGAAGTCTTACTGAGGTAGCGATCACATCTGCGCCTCTCTGTTGTTTCTTGTCCCAACTACCTGAATTAATTTTCCTGACTTTACTGGAACCCAAAACTACTAACATTCTCTCACTTTGCTGTAGGAATATAGACACATTTAGAAGACATATAAATAGCATCGAGATGCATTTGAACTTCCGTCAAAGCGCACAATTCGATATCCTTTTTACCTACAGAGCCGACCACATAACATAGCCAGATGTTTGACTCCACCCTTCAGCTCCTCCCTGAATTTCCTCTGTGACAGAGTGTAGATACACGTGTTGGTGCAGGTACAGAGAAATTGCAACATCACCCCAAATTGTTGCAGGATATATGTCGGGGTATTCAAATATCTATCTGTGTAAGAGTAATTCTGAATTTGCCAGTTCATAGTATATACAATATAGGGGATCCAGAACAATATGAAATTGGCTGACAGAGCGAACAACAAAATTATTGACTTCCTACGGTTCTCTAGCTCTGGATCATTCTTTATCTCTCTGCTGTTTCTGAGCCCCCGACGAACTCTGTTTGCCGCGATAATATGACTGACTGTTAAAGCATTAAAAAGTAGAATTAAACCGATTGGTACTAAAGGTGTAACTATAGTGTTAAACAACTGGTATGCTTTCCACGCTGGTAAAGAAATGAAATCCATTGTCAAAATGCATCGCCAGGGAATGTTAGCAATTATATGGTAAGGTTCTACCACGAAGTACAATGGAACACACTTAGCACAACTTCCTAAACCCACAATTACTATCACAATAGTCGCTATCCTCTCGGTGCAGTATCGTTCCCGCAGCTTTTGACTGCAGATTGCAATACAGCGATCGAACGTGAAAGCCACCGTGAGCCAAACAGAACAGTCCATGGTTGCGACCCTCATGACAAGTGTGAGGGCGCAAACCGGTGTAATGAGCAAAGGAAGGGAATAAATATAAATATTATTGATCTCAGAGAGTACAACAGCAATAATAACACCCAGTAAATCCGCTGCTGCCATTCCCACCAGGTAGCGGGAGATACATTTAGAGAGCCCACAGTTTCCCAGAGACAGGATCACAATCGCCGCAAGATTAACTGCAAGGAAGCAAAATTAAGTTAGGTTTATGCGCAGAAACCCTGATCAGTTTTACTTGTTATGCATGCATAGAAATGTGCTGAATCATATTAAGGGAACCTCAGACATCTGATTCTATGCCAGATCAGGCAGTCTTCGATTCGGAAAGTGGAAATGTTGTTCGTACAGGCTCCGTCACTCTCCTTTGATGGATGATAACGACGGACCCGTGTCACAGTTGAGCCGCAACTTTCCAGTTGACAGCGGGTTTTCCAATGGGCGGCTTATCGACTCACTCATGTAGACAAACCCATCATAGTTCCTGAGAATGCTAAAAGTTTTATGTATTGCGGAAAATAAATGGACATAGGGAGACTGTTTTTTTTTCGGAGATAACTTTCGGAGTCGATGAACGGCGGAGCTGACTACATGCTTCACTGTACAGGTGTCAAATAAACTTGAATCTTCTTCATGGCGATTGAGGCGCAACATTAAGTTTTATTCTCCCTCATGTTGTGTAAAGCATGTAAGAAATAAAATAAATCTCACCTTATCTAATCTTATCTAAATTTCAACCGGACAAATTTAGAGGACACCGTAAAACGGAAACGTTTTTTCTTGTTATCGTGGCAATTTCAAATGCATTTAGTCAACTAAATAGAGTTTTTTTTCTGTTTCATTAAGTCTGAGAGGGAAAAAAACTGTGTTGCTGAAATCCAGGGGTCTCGCAGAGAGAGCTGTCGCGATGCTAAAGATTTTGATTTCATTTTAGTAAACATTTGAGTTTCTATAGTGATGCAGAATCAGATACAGGACAATACGTGCTCGTAAAGCTGGAAGGTCGAGTAAGGTAAAATGCTAGACGAGTATCAATGTTAACACTCAATCAATTGTTGATATTGAGTCAATGATCGGACATAAGTAACGAGTAACAATTCCAGAGAAAAGTGAAAGAGTGAAATAAAATATATATACTTAAACCTGAACAAGTTTAGAACACTCATCAGATGAGGCACCGTCTGTAACAAATGTTATAAGAACAAAACACACATTGAAGCAGTAAAATGGTTTTAACAGTGGCTGGATGGGAGATGCCAGAGACTAGTGGTGGATAACTGTTTGTCAGGTTGGAGGCCGGTGACTAATGGTGTCCCTCAGGGATCTGTACTGGGTCCAATGTTGTTTGTCATATACATTAATGATCTGGATGATGGGGTGGTAAATTGGATTAGTAAATATACAGATGATACTTAGATAAGTGGCGTTGTGGATAATGAAGTAGGTTTTCAAAGCTTGCAGAGAGATTCAGGCCAGTTAGAAGAGTGGGCTGAACGATGGCAGATGGAGTTTAATGTTGATAAGTGAGAGGTGCTACATCTTGGTAGAAATAATCCAAATAGGACATACATCATAAATGGTAGAGCATTGAAGAATGCAGTAGTACGGAGTGATCTAGGAATAATGGTGCATAGCTCCCTGAAGTTAGAATCTCATGTGAATAGGGTGGTGAAGAAAGCTTTTGGTATGTCGGCCTTTCTAAAACAAAGCATTGAGTATAGGAGTTGCGATGTAATGTTAAAATTGTACAAGACATTGGTAAGGCAGGATTTGGGGCATTGTGTACAGTTCTGTTCACCGAATTATAGGAAAGATGTCAACAAAATAGAGAGAGTACAGAGAAAATTTATTAGAATGCTACCTGAGTTTCAGCACCTACGTTACGGAGAAAGGTTGAACAAGTTAGGACTTTATTCTTTGGAGCGTAGAAGGTTGAGGGGCGACTTGATAGAGGTATTTAAAATAATGAGGGGGATAGATCGAGTTGACGTGGATAGGCTTTTTCCATTCGGTGTAGGGGAGAATCAAACAAGAGGGCATGATTTGAGAGTTCGGGGGCAGAAGTTTTAGGGTAACACGAGGGGGAATTTCTTTACTCAGAGAGTAGTAGCTATATGGAATGAGCTTCCAGTTGAAATGGTAGAGGCAATTTCGGTATTGTCATTTAAAGTAAAATTGGATAGGTATATGGACAGGAAAGAATGGAGAGTTATGGGCTGAGTGCGGGCCACTGGGACTAGGTGAATGTAAGCGTCGGCACGGACTAGAAGGGCCGAGATGGCCTGTTTCCGTGCTGAAATTGTTATATGGTTATATGTTATATTGTTATATATACAATAATAGCCAATTCCAGTTACTTACCAGGGATGCCAACTGCTGCTAGTACAGGATAGTAAATACTCGCAATGTAGTAAATTGCCGGATATGCCATTTTCATTGTAAGTTGGCGATCAGTTGAAAGTTGCCGATATGTCCCGTTGTTTGTTTTATAAGCTCTTATAGAGGAGAGGATAATGGACTCTGAAAACTAATCATGCCACGTGGTTGGTCACATCAGCGATGGTCCACTAAACAAACACTTCAGGTTTGTTTTCATTTACATGAATTGCGTCATCGTGCAATGACGATTTCTCCTTCAGAAGAATCACAAATGACAACTATGTTTAATATTTTTATTCACTCCTTCAAACGGCACGGTTGTATATTATTTCTCTATGACACATTAGTGCATTTCATATAAAAAAACGTTATCTCAATATTTTTACAACGTGCTCTATTACCTTAAATTAATTATCAATTTTAACCATAGGTGAAGAGCATTAATATTCTGAGGTTAAGAGGTTAAGGAATGTCATTTAGTCTCGCTTTTCAATTCCGTTATCTTTGAAGGTTCTTGGATTTCTCCCACTAATATACCAATCTAGTTCCCCTCTCCATTAACATTTTGAGCCATTTATTGCAGGTGTGTTATTTATATACATTGTTCACTGGATTTTTTTTCTTTTTTTAAAATTTTACAAAATTTGCAAGTCTCAGTGTGTGCATTGTGGAAAGGCAAATGACTTCTGAAGCGGTGCTTTACTCATAAGTGATGCAGTCTCTATATTTTCCTTACTGGATTCAAGACACGATGCACTTAAGGCAAATGAATTGATATCCGTTACAACAAAGCGATAAAAAATGACAATCACTTTTACTTGCGCTGTCCAAATGTATGAGAATTCCCATGTCTTCATTATATCTCCGATAAATCATGACAGAACAGATTTTGTGGTCTCCAGACCCTGGTTATTTTATTCCATGATCTGCTTCTGATAAATATTTTGTTTGGGAACTGCCACGTCTTAATTATGTCTGCCTGAAACATTGTACGGCCAGTTATGTTATCCAATGAAAGAAAGATCAGCGTATATAGTGCAAATGTCGCAATTTGTATCTTTAGAAAAAAAAGGGACTCTATATCAATAACAACATGACAGCTCTTTCGGTGAACTTGCCAGGTTATTTTTTGACAAGCAGGTCTTTCCAATTCATATCAGCAAATGAGAGCTAGTGTTTCATTTAGGTCCAAATATATACCGTTGTTGATAAAGAAGCTTTCCCCTCCGGTGTTCTTTCACGTTTCTACTTTAAGACCATAAGACAATAAGATATAGAATTCGTCTATTTGTCTCATGGTGTCTTTACCGCCATTTTATCATTTTTTCTCCCAGCCATATCTTCCTGCTTTCTCCTTGTATCCCTTCAAGCCCTGACCATGAGGAATCTATCAAACTCTCTCTTAAACATACATAACAAATTGGCTTCCTCAACTGCCTTTGGCAAAACTTTCCACTGGTTCACCATTCTCTGGCTAAAGAACTCCTCCTCACCTCCGTTCCAAAAGGACTCCCCTCTATTCTGAGGCCTTGTCCTCTGGTCTTAGACTCTGCCACAATACGAAACATCCTACAGAAAGTCTCAGGCCTTGATTATATCTACATGAAACACTGTACGGCCAGTCATGTTGTCCAGTTTATACAGAGTGCTGGGTAGGTAAACACCCTGCTAAGGCTGGTGATAGAGATGGATGCGCTCGGAACATTTATTAACCAGTTTTCCTGCAAATACAGGGTAGAATATGAATGTTGATGTTGGAGTGATCCGTTACAGTGCTGTAATGATTATTCAGAGTTTTCCAGTAGTTTGTGATGGTTCTGAAAGAATATAATTGGTCGCATGGATTTTTGTGTTGCTTTTGCCGCATTTCCATTAAATCTCTCTCTCTCTCTCTTTCTCTCTATTTATTTTATTACTTTCATCCACCCATGTGGAATCCACGATAAAGTGCTGGAAATATAAGGTTTTCTACTTGGGATTGGTGTTTCCCAAATTCAGAGAGAACTGGCCACTGCAGATATTAATGATTTCTGTTTATTTAACTAAGGATTTTAAATGTGGTATTTTGGTGCAGAGGCGATTATATTTACTTTGTTTCTTTTATCTTATAAATTGCTCCAAACTTGACTCCCCTCAGTTGTCTTTCCAAACTAGAGAGAAGAGTAGTTTAACATGGGTGTTTGGAATTAATTCGAACGAATTATGTTAGGGCTGCTGAAAAACGTGTCGGTAACTGCCCCACATTCTGATGTTTCAGGATATATTTACCGCCAAGATTCTAGGGAGGCTCGGGTCCCTGATGAATCAGGCTGAGTTTACAACTTTGTGAGCACAGCAGAGGGAGGAATACAAATCCATGCTTTGTGACATTGATGATTGTCAGCGAGGAGCAAACATTTTTTTTATGATTCGTATAATCTGTCGTCTCACAGTGAGGAAGTAAAGGATCCAGTTTCTGAGGGAGGCCAGATTTTGGAGCCTTTTCATTAGAAATGGGGGTATGATTTTGTGGAAAGCTAAAAAGTAGTCAATAAACAGGAGCCTGACGAAGGTATTATTATTCTACAGGTGATGCGAGCATTTATGAAGAGCCAGCGATATAAAATCAGTGATAGCCCAACTGGGTGATAAACAAGTTGCTGTGGGCCCAGATCTTAGCTTGGGCAGGCATTTATTCAAACCATGACCAACTCCGCAAAGCATTTCATCACAGTCGACGTGACTGCCATTTGACAAATATCGTTGATGCAGCTCAGTCTACTCTTCATGGGCACAGGGACGATTGTCACCCTTTTGAAGGTTCATTGAACACTTCCGCCAGTTGGTTGGCATACGTGTTCAGAGCTGGACATGGTTATCAAACAGGGCCTGACAACTTTCGAGGGTTCACCCTCTGAAACCTGTGGCACGAGGTCACCAGATCCTACAGGCATTAGCACAGAAGCAGTGTTGTGCCCTCTTTCAAAGCGTGCATAATAGGATTTGAGCTCATGTAAGGATGAAACATCACAACCATTCATAATGTTAGGTTTCACTTTGTAGGAAGTAATGGACTGAAAACCCTTGTCTGTAAACTCAGTTGGAATTGTTTATCGCCCTTAAAATAGCATTTCGTAGGTCGTACTTACACTTCTTGTACTATCCATTATCTATCTATCTATCTATCTATCTATCTATCTATCTATCTATCTATCTATCTATCTATCTATCTATCTATCTATCTATCTATCTATCTATCTATCTATCTATCTATCTATCTATCTATCTATCTCTCTGTCCGTCTGTCTGACTGTCTATTTGTCCATCTATCTATTGAGATACAGTCCCGAATAGACCCTACCTGTCCTTTCAGCCTCGCTGTACAATTCAATCCCTAATTTCACCATGGCCGAATCACCGGGAAATGTGCAATGACCAATTAACATAGCATCTGGTATTTCTTTAGATTCTAGAAGAAACCTGCGCACCCGGAAGAAGCCCACGCGGTTACCGTGAGGAGGTACACCCTCCTTACAGACAGCGGTGCAAGTTGGTAGAATTCTATACCATTTCACTGGGTTATCGAGCACTGAAACCACTTTGGAACAACTGAGGAAATTTGCCTGGAAAATGAAACGTTGGAGTGTGTTGATGCCTGTAACATCTGCCACAGGTTTCAGAGGGTGAACCCTCAAAAGTCGTCAGGCCCTGTTTGATAATCATGTCTGGCTCTGAACTCGTATGCAAACCAACTGGCGGGAGTGTTCAATGAGATAGCATAATGCAATTTTCGTACTTAACGCAAATAATGTGACTAATGCTCTTTCGTTTAGAAAGTCCATGGCCCATTCCAAAGTGAAAGTTTAAAACGGCTACGAAACCTTCGTCTGAACAGTCAATGTACTTCCCCAGCTATCTTATTGAGAAGGGATGATATTAGAAATGCAGTTCCGGCGTACGTATGGCAAGTCCGTGTTGCCCAATGAAGCTAGCGATAACCAGGGTATAGTAATCTATGTCGGAGTTTGAATCTTAACAAAAACATGGCACTTTACAATAACAGCAAGGCAGCTCTTTTGTTGATTTGTTTAGTTGCCTTCAGACAGTTGATCGTTCCATCGCATAACTGCGAATGAGAACTCGTAATTTATTTTACTTTAAATGTCTTTTGCCTCTACTGGGAACGGTTACTGGAGGGCCAACAGAGCTCTGGTGAAGCTGTATCGGCCACTGTCCAATACATTGGATGCAACGCATTGCAGAAGCGTTTGTGAACTCCAACCATAACAACGACCTCAAAGGGCGGTGGACACAGGAAGACATCAGTGACCTATGTGGCATTTATGAAACAAGAAATTCCAGGTATGTTTGCAATTCACTGTTCAATTGATTGTCAACATACCGCATCGAGGAATTCCAGCCAGCGAATTTCCTCAACCATGACTCTTTAAATATATTTACAATAAAATAGTAAGGTTATCCATCACATAGCATAATATTTCGGCATTGATGACAAGATAACGATCAAGAGCTTGAGAGCTTGCCCCTTCGCACTGAAGTGCGTTGTTTGTAAAAAGGCAGCTGCTTAAAACGTGTCTTTGACCTTTTTGACGTTGTGGATAAATTCCTGCACAACGTCTTCAAGAGCTTGGGAAACAAGATTGAACTTCTGTGTCGAGATGTGGCATATCCTGCCGATCTGTATCACAGAATGAACATTCTAAATATGAGACTACTGGGTGAGAATTTCAATGTAGTCCAATAAAAAATGCATTGTCCATTTTTATCGGAAAGTTGGAAATATATATATGCAAAACATTTGAAGAAGAATGTTGTCACAGTTTGTCTTTGAGGGTGCCATGGAAATTATGACCCTCCCTTACACAGTCGGTGATTTGCAAGAGTACTGTTTTGAAACATAGAAGCATAGAAAGCCTACAGCACCACACAGGCCCTTCGGTCCACAAAGTTGTGCCGAACAAGTCCTTACCTTACCTAGGGTTACCCATAGCCGTCTATTGCAGCTGACAGCCCATTTGATGCATTCACCACTCTCTGCGTAAACTTAACCCTGAAATCCCCTCTTTACTTACTTCCAAGCACTTTAAAAGTGTGTCCTTTCATATTAGTTATTTCAGCACTGTGAAATAAAAAAAGCTCTGACTAGCCACACGATCAATACACCTACATCATACAATCATCATTTTATACACCTCTATCAAGTCCCCCCTCATCCTCCGTCGCCCCAAGGAGAAAAGGCCAGTTCACTCAAATTATTCTCATAAGACATCCTCCCCAATCCAGGCAGCATCCTTTTAAATCCCTTCTGCACTCTTTCTATGTTTTCCACATCCTTCCTGTAGTGAGGCGATCAGAACTGAGCACAGTACTCCAAGTGGGGTCTAAACAGGGTCCAATATAGCTGTAACATTACCATTCGGTCCCTAAACAATCTCCACGATTGATGAAGGCCATTGCTCTATATGACTTATTAACCACAGAGTCAACCTACTCAACAGCTTTGAGTGTCCTATGAACTCGAACCCCAAGATCCCACTGACCATCCACACTGCCGTGCCTTACCATTTATTCTGTATTCTACTGTTATGCCTGCAGCCCCCTCCTTTGTGAGAATCGCAAGATCACTATTGGGGTGGGTCAGGGGACCCAGGAAATGAGAGAGAGACGTGCAGAATGTCTCGTTCTATGGCGATGTAAAGCTACGGGACATGGCCATTGTCTCTTGGAAACAAATTTGTGGATTGAGATACTATGCTACGTGAACGCCCTCAGACAAAGTGGGCTGGGTGAGAAAGAGATTGCATCACCCCAACCTGATTGACATCTACGACCCTGCGAGTCAGGATAAAAGAGGGTCTGTAGGAACAGCCCCTCAGACGCACCAGAAGAAACGCTAGCGATCCCGTAATAGCGGGAAGCCATTTGAAGGACGCCACGTGCGTTCAGTTCCGTTGCCTGGAACTGGTGGCTGGTACCACGGAAAACGGCTTTTAGCTAGCAACGAGGAAATCAACTCCCCCGACTCAAAGGACTGGCATCATAAAAGACCTGGGCAAGTTTAAAACCGTCTCTCTCTTAAACCCAAAACGCTGCAGCTTGAACGAACTAACAGTGACTGTTATATTTCCATTGGACAATACATTATCCCCTAGACAACGATAGAGCTATTCCTTATTGATTATTAATATACCCGCGCTTTTAGATTTATTACTGACGACGTATATTATCTGTATGTTTGCATTAATCTTATTTTTGTGCCCCTTTATCAATAAATACTTTTAAAAATAGTACCATCAGACTTCAACGGACCTATCTATCTTTGCTGGTAAGTGACCCAGTTACGGGGTACGTAACAATTGGGGTTCTCGTCTCGAGATTTGGTACCAAATTGGAGGGCCTGTGAATCGGGCTTGTAAGTCCAAACTTGGATCTGGTTACGCGGGTAGCCAGACGGGAAACCAGCAAAGATTGACGTGGGGGAATTTATAGAAAACCCGACTCTGGAGGCGCTGGAGGCGGCCACCAAATCAGACTTGATAAATTTGGCGAAGGGGTTAAACCTCGCAGAGGTGAGGTTGTCAATGAAAAAGCGGGAGGTGCGAAGGGCAATAACTCAGTATTATATTGGGAAGAATGTGTTTACAGCTGAGGTATTGGAAAATATCCCTGAAAAGGTACTAGCTAGTGGGACGGTCAGTTAGAGTTGGAGAAATTAAGTTTGGAACATGAAATTAGGGTAAAGCAGCTGGAAGCAGCTGAGAAGGAGAAAGAAAGAGCCGACAAACAAAGGAAGCATGAGCTCCAGCTAAAGGAGTTACAGCTGGACCGGGCTGAGAAGGAAAGGGAGAATGCGCTCCAGCTAAAAGAGTTAGAGGTGAAACGGGAGCAGGACAGAGCTGAGAAGCAAAGAGAGCATGAACTTCAGTTAAAACAGCTGGAAGCAGCTGAGAAGGAGAAGGAAAGAGCTGAGAAGGAGAAGGATAGAGCTGAGAAGGAGAAGGAAAGGGCCGAGAAGGAGAGGGGGGCAGAGAAACAGAGGAAATATGACTTGGAGATGGAGAAGTTAAGACAAGAGCAACGAGTTCAGGGGTCAGACCGAGAGGAGCGGTTTAATGTTAGTCGAGAGTTGAGGTTAGTACCTCCGTTCGAGGAGTCGGATGTTGCTAGTTATTTCTTGCTTTTTGAAAAGGTGGCCATGAATCAGAAGTGGCCCAGAGAACAGTGGGTGCCGTTGTTACAAATTGTGTTAAAAGGGAAGGCACAGCGGGCATATACGGCGTTGTCCATGGAGGAGGAAGAGCAGGAGAGTTATGACAACGTAAAGGCGGCCATTCTCCGGAGTTATGAGCTAGTACCTGAAGCGAATAGACAAAAGTTCAGAAATTTAAAGAAAGGGTGGAATCATACGTATACCGAGTTTGCCTATGAGAAGGGTGTGCTCTTGGACCGTTGGTGCACAGCAGAGATAGTGGAATAGGAATATTGGCGTCTCAGGGAGTTAATTCTGATTGAGGAATTTAAAGGTTGTGTTTCGGAGGATATCCGGATGTATTTGAATGAGAAGCCGAATAAGTACATCTCAGAATTTGCTAGCTTCGCAAATGAATAGGCCCTAACCCACAAGACAAAGTTTTCCTCGAATAGAAGTTCCCAGAGAGACCGTGGGAACGATCGAGAAAGACCGTCGGCTGAGGCAGAGGTCCTGCCGGGAGCTAGTGGTAAGGTTGAGGGGGAAAGGCCAGACGGCCAGAGATTTCCGGGCTTGACCTGTTTTAATTGTGGAAAGAGCGGGCATATTGCATCTCGGTGCTTTGCTCCGAGGAAACAGACAGGAAAGGGGAAAGCAGCAGTCCTTATCGGGTGTGCCGTGTAATCAGTAAATCGACAAGAGTGCCCCGGGTAGACAGAGTACGTGAAGGGTCTGAGACTTGTCTGTCACACGGAACCGTGTCTGTGAGGGAGGGAGACACACCAGTTCCCGTACGAATCTGGAGAGACACGGGGCTGAGCTGTCGTTGATCAGCAGTAAGGTACTAGAGTTTGGTCGCAAGACGAGAATGGTAGCTGTGAAAGGAATAAGTAAAGGACAGAAATGGTGCCCTTACATAAGGTCATTATGGATTGTGAGCTGGTGTTTGGACCAGTTGAAATAGGGGTGCGATCAGAAATCCCGAGAACTGACGCGGACGTCCTTCTTGGTAACCATTTAGCAGGTGGTAAGGTTTGGGCAGCCATAACGCTGACAAAATAGCCTGTGTGTGTTGAGGCTCCGCCCCTAGATTCCAAGTGCTATCCCGCATGCGCGGTCACTCGCAGCATGTCGAGAGAGGCAGCTGAGAATAAGAGCAGTTTAAATCTGGCCAGTTTCGATTTGGCAGAGACGTTTTTACCGACCCTGTACCACGAGGGTTTAGAGGGTGGTCAAACGAAGAGTAGTAAAGTGAAAGAGAGTAAGGGAGAGGAGGTAGATCTACTCTTAGCGAGGAGAAAGTTTCTAGAGGCAGAAAATAAAGATGAGGAACCGTTAGAGCGGTTAAGAGGTCCAGTGTTGGACATGGATGATCCGTCTGGTTTGGCAGAACTGTTTGAAGAAGTTGAAAATTCTAAAGGTGTTCCCGATAATGAAATGAGGACAGTCCTAGATGAAAAGTATGCCCTTGCCTTGAAGAAGTCTGCCGGGTTGGCAGATGAGGTTGTTTCAGCCCGCAGGGTTGAGTTTACTCCGGAAGGGAGTTGCCCAGAGAGTAACTGGGAGGACCAGGGGAATTTAGAATTTGAAAAGGGTACGGGTATTGAAAACCTGGAAGAGGCCAATGTCCCGTTTGAGTGTGTCCAAGATAGGGATGCACCTGGTACTGCACCTAGTAACGGAGCTCAGAAAAATTCTGAGGTATTTGATTCAGTTGAACGAGACGGCCGTCCTTGTGGGTCAGATAGACTTGGTTCAGTGAAGAAAGGGTTAACCTTGGTAATAGTGGGAAGTGAGAGTTCCCAGGTGTTTGTTCTCGAAGGTGTGTTAAAAGTTAATGGGGAGATGAATATTATCATTGAAGAAAACGGGAAATATGTGGTTCCCAAATCGAATGAAAAAAAATTAAAACCCGCGGATCACTTACAGGTTGAGTTGGAAGATGACGGGGCCCCCCATGCTATTGTTATTCCAGAGTGTGGTGTGAAAAGGCAGAATTTAAAATGCTGCTTGAACAAGGAGTTCGAATTGAAAACTAATAGCCTGAAGGGTCCTGAAGAGAAAGCTAGCAACCTGCGTAAAATTAAAGAATAGGGTGGAAATTCAGAAGATGGACTAAGATTGGGACACAGGGTTGATAAAATAACTCCTATGAAAAAAGCGGGCAAAAGCCTATTTTGCCAGGCTACCCGTGCTCCCCACGTGGGAAATAACTGGAAAAGAGGCGAGGGTTAATAGGGACGCCATTTTTAAATAGCAGAAACCGGTTTTAAGGGATTTCGACAAAGCCTGTGAATAATAAAAGACAACCCCCATGGAAGCCTGCCTGTTAAGTTTGAAAGCAACATAACGATTGGTCTTTGCATGAACTTTTGTAGTATACACGTAAGCTTAAGATCACAACTATTTAGATTTGTTTGCTGAAAAAAATAGGTGGTTATTAAATTGAAGTCTGATGCTATAAGACTTTAGTAAGGTACAAGATGTTAAGCTATTAAAGGAAGTGACACTGTAATCGTTAACTGTTTGGATGATGAATTGGATGTATAAATGTATTACTTTGTAGTGAAAAGGAAAAGCTTTTGTATTGTGGTAGATTCCACAGTCATGTAAGACTCTGTACTACTTCGTTTTAACCGCTGGTAAAAAACGCGTTGAAGAAAGGGGGTGTTATGCCTGCAGCCCCCTCCTTTGTGAGAATCGCAAGATCACTATTGGGTTGGGTCAGGGGACCCAGGAAATGAGAGAGAGACGTGCAGAATGTCTCGTTCTACGGCGATGTAAAGCTACGGGACATGGCCATTGTCTCTTGGAGGCAAATTTGTGGATTGAGATACTATGCTACGTGAACGCCCTCAGACAAAGTGGGCTGGGTGAGAAAGAGATTGCGTCACCCCAACCTGATTGACATCTACGACCCTGCGAGTCAGGATAAAAGAGGGTCTGTAGGAACAGCCCCTCAGACGCACCAGAAGAAACGCTAGCGATCCCGTTATAGCGGGAAGCCATTTGAAGGACGCCACGTGCGTTCAGTTCCGTTGCCTGGAACTGGTGGCTGGTACCACGGAAAACGGCTTTTAGCTAGCAACGGGGAAATCAACTCCCCCGACTCAAAGGACTGGCATCATAAAAGACCTGGGCAAGTTTAAAACCGTCTCTCTCTTAAACCCAAAACGCTGCAGATTGAACGAACTAACAGTGACTGTTATATTTCCATCGGACAATACATTATCCCCTAGACAACGATAGAGCTATTCCTTATTGATTATTATTATACCCGCGCTTTTAGATTTAGTACTGACGACGTATATTAGCTGTATGTTTGCATTAATCTTATTTCTGTGACCCTTTATCAATAAATACTTTTAAAAATAGTACCATCAGACTTCAACGGACCTCTCTATCTTTGCTGGTAAGTGACCCAGTTACGGGGTACGTAACACTACCATCATATATGACCTACCAAAATGAACCACCTCACAATTATCTGGGTTGAGCTACCTTACACTTAGTTTGCGTACGCCTGCCATCACTGAAAAAGGATTTTTCAGAATAATTTCATGGATCTGAAAGATATGGAAATTCCAGAATGCGTAATTAACCCTTTCCCTGGCAAGAATGAAGTATAGGAAGAGAAGTTGCAAGAAGCAACTTTCGCTATTCAGAATGACGAAGAAGCAAAAATGTATGTGCTTTTGAAACATGTTGATACACTGTCGTGCGAAGTTTCCTGGTCTTTGGAGATGATCCAAAGTGCTTTTCACTGCACTTCCATCCTCCTATCTTGTTGGGAGAGACATTAGTGCAGTGAACCACATACTCAGAAATCACCCACACCGCTTGGGCACTGTTACGTGTGGGAACTTAAGGCTTATGTTGTCACAACTTGACGAGATATTTCAAACTTCGTAAAAAACGTTAAGTTCAAGGATCTCACTGATAATCCTAATGCTTTGTAAGCTATGTTTAAAGACAAATAAAACATTTAAGCAGAATCATTTTTTCTGATATTAGGATGTGTTAGACATGTGCTTCCTCTGTGGGGCCGCCGAATGTAGTGCCTGTGAGCCGTCTTGGCAAGTAAAAAGTTGCTTTTACCGGCATTGCGCTGAAGGAGGTTGGGAAAAGTTAAATTAGATTAACTCTCTGAGGGTGGATTTGCTTTTTATCTTTGAATTTACTGGCCGTTCACGGCCTTATGTAAACAAACTTTAAATGCACTATCATATCGCTTCCCATCACCTCCCTCAAGCACTTGCTTGGCACGAAAAATTTAGCATGCAGGTTTGATAGAACTGAATTGTAGTGGTAATTAGAGGAACAAAAACCCAGGTGGACTGCAGAGAGCTTAAAAATGATATGTTTCTGAGTGTAGGTGATTTCACTTCCCTCATATTGAATTGATCGGCCATGGTCCAAATGGTTTGAGAGGGGAAATATCACTGGACCCTGTGTAGGGAAATGTGGCGGTAAAACTGACGTAAATGTAACCGTGAAAGCACTTCAGGACAAGTGACCATGTTTCTTAGTCCAAAATAAAATTATAAAGTAGAGAATGAAAACCTATAAAGGCAATACAAAGGAAATTGAAAAGGGTGACTTGGGGAGGCTTTCGGCACGGAAAGAGGTGTCTGACAAAAAAATATGAATGGGAGAGATCAGATGCCAGTGTGTTTCTTTTAGAATGCTGGTAGAATTAGGATCAGGAAAAGGGAGGTGTCTTGTCAGTTGTAGCCAGCTGGGACAAAGTGAATCCCAGGAGTAGAGAGGTCATGTTGCAACTCTACAAATATCTGGTGAGACCGCACTTCGAGTATTGTGTTCAATTCTGGTCACCTCATTATAGGAAGGATGTGGAAGCTATGGAGAGGGTGCAGAGGAGATTTACCAGGATTTTGCCTGGTTTGGAGAAGAAGTCATATGAAGCAAGGTTAGCAGAGCGGGGTATTTACTCTTTGGAGCGTAGAAGAATGAGAGGGGACTTGATAGAAGTCTACAAGATTATGAGAGGCATAGATAGGGTGGATAGTCAGTACCTGTTTCCCAGGGACCCAATAGCAAACACCAGAGGGCATATGTACAAAATTAAGGGAGGGAAGTTTAGGGGGGATATTAGGGGTAAGTTTTTTACACAAAAGTTTGTGAGTGCCTGGAATGGCTTGCCAGGGATGTTGGTGGAGGCTAACACATTAGAGGTATTTAATAGCCTCTTGGACAGGCACATGGATGAAAGAAAAATGGAGGGTAATGGGGTAGTGTGGGTTTAGTACGTTTTTTTTAGGATTATATGGGTCGGCACAACATGGAGGGCTGAAAGGCCTGTACTGTGCTGTAGTGTTCTATGGTTCTATGGTTCTAAATATACGAGATATAGGAGTACACACGTGGGAAATCAGCAAAGTGGAAAAAGCACATGGGATCGCTTTAGCAGATCAGGTAGAAGAGATTATCAAAGCACTTTGTGTGTATATTAATTGTAGAAAGGTCATTTGGAAAAGAATCGATATCCTTAATCAGAGATGCCTCAAAGTGAAGGCATGACGTTATGACATTATCAAAACTAAAGAATTAAAGGAAATTTATAATGAACAATTGAAACATATTCACATCACCACAGAGAGGTTCATGGCGGGGTTGTGGTGCATTACAATAGTTAAAACTCCGGGATCTAACCTGTGACATAATGGAAAGCTTGGGAAGAAATCGCAGAAGCCCAGGCACAGATATCTGCAGCATCATTTGCCCTGGGAAAAGTACCGGAAGCTGCCTAATGGCAAATATGAATCACTTATTTTAAGAAGTGCTGCATGAACAAACCAGAGAAGTACAGAGCAGTGAGGCAAACATCAGTGGAGGGAAAGAGAGTGAGGATTCTCTGAAGGGCAGGACCTACTGGTATCTGGATATATATGAGCACGCTGATATTTAAAAGGACTCATTCTGTCCCTTGCTATTCTTTTGATCTTAATGTAGCCATTAAATCTCCGGAATTATCTTTCAACATATCTCTTGGACCAGCCCCATTCCCTCGTTTAGTCCTCCTGGATCTCTTGCATTTTTGTACTTAATTGCATCGTAAATGCACCTCCTCATTTTTCCGTGCCAGGGCCTGAATATTCCTCGGTAACCAAAGTACGCTGAACTTGTACGCCTTTCCTATTATTTTAAGAGGACCATACCAATTCTCAACTCGTAATATGTTACTATTGAAAGTCTCCCTCTTAAGAAGTATTTCTTTGAAAGGAAAAAGCATGCCCAATTCATGCATACCAGAAACCTTTTGAATGCAGCAGAGTTCGATACATAACTGTTACAAGGTAATATTTTCGCTAATGAAGTTATGATCACTTAATCTAGCGTGTTTCCCTAAATACGCTTCGGTCATCTGCCCTGCCTTATTTGTTTAGAGCAGATCTGGTATCGCATTTTCTTTGGCCGGGACCTCGAAATGTTGGTTAAGGAAACTTTCTTAAACTCATATGATAAATTCTATCTCTTCCAATCCCTCTACAGTACAGAACTTTTAGACAACAATGGGAAATTTAAAAATCATCTATTGTTTTTATTCGAACTGGCTGCTGTCTCCGTACAAATTTGTTCCCAAATAGATGCATTTCAGAACATTAGTCCCACCATTCTCACCAACCTGTTTATTTCTCTCTTTGCCTGTAGACTTATCATCTTCCTCCCTCATAGCCACTTCAATGGCTATTTTGCCCCTCCAATTCCCACCCACTTGCAATCTTCGTTCAAATCGTCTAATAGTCTAACCTTGTACAGTTGCAGCATAACCTCCCTGCTCTGAAATTAAAATCCTCCAGCCATGAAGACCAACATGAAGACCAGGAAGTGCTTCTCTTCCTGATAGCCTGCTGCACCTGCAAACCGACCGTTTGTGATTTATGCTCAAGCACTTCTAAGTCCCTCTGCATAGCAGTGGAACAACTTCTTGAAACCCAAGTAAGTAACATCCATCTCTCCCCCTTTAACCATTGCTTTATCCTCAAATAACTACAGTAGTTTGTGAAACAGGCCCTGCCTTTGTTGTATCTGTGCTGCGTCTGACTGATGGATCCATTTCTTTTCACATGCCTCGCCACTTTTTCCTTAATGATAGTATCATGCATTTTCACAACTACAGATATTAAATAGGTCTATAGTTATCTGTCTATTGGCTCGATCCTTTTTGAACAGTGGCATGATATTCGCCATTTTCTGATTCGCCTAGACCAGCCCAGAGACGAGAGAATTTCAATAAATTATCAGCAAAGCCGCTACTATAACCTGTACCATTTTGTTCAGTACCCTGGTATGCATTCCAGAGATAAGCTTCCACATCATTTTCGGGGTCATACGACTTATTTTCTATCCGGGAAACTTGGATACCCTGGGTAAACATGCGGGCCTTGGTTTGCAAAGGCAGCTTGCAATGGAAGGCCCAAGGCACCTCAGAAGCCCTACTAACAGGGTTACTAGAATTAGAATTAGCTCACAGAGTGCTATCACAGCCTAACACCCTTCCAAATGGTCAACAACCCCTTTTAGTGTTGTAGTCGTGAAATTGCTTTCTCAGTTTCCAGATTTGTTCTACACATTTCTGTATATGGTCCACTAAATGGGTATTATTTTGAAATTCATCGGTGATTTAGGTACAGCCCTCTTGACTTATAAAGGCGCACACGCCCCCTTCTCGGCTAACATAAAATCAAGTGTCATTCTGTTCTGCAGTACGGCTTTTTGTACCACTACAACCTCGGCCATAAATTCTCCAGTTTGCTGCTGTGTCCCTCCCAAGGCCGGAGTGGTATCTTTAGCTATTTTCTCTAGGCGGTGGCTAGTTGTATAACTTCCAAAGCGATTCACCCTGTTCCCTAGGGGGGAAACATAATCATCCAAAATCGTTCAGTCTCTGAGATAGACCTTTTCCTCTTTTCCTGTCTGTTTCGCTGATTACATTTATCGTGGGAGCCCTCGTGCTTGAGGGAAGGGGCTAGATATTGATATGGTACCACATGCCCAAAATCTCAGCACGCCGCATTCTCAGGGGAACAGAGGGTATGCCCAATCACCACATATCCAATAGGTCTCATTCAGAATCCATGGGACTCCGATGGAATTATTCGTCCCATCAACCCAATAGGTTCTCTACTGAGCACATTTACTTCGGTCCATATAATTGCTTCTATTTCCTTTAACCCAACAATGGCCAACCTTCTGCGGTATCACGGGTAACATCGAGGTCGTGGGATTAGTCAAATTATAGAAGGGGAAACACCATCCATCGGGGAGACTACCATTGTCTCCATTCTCTTCTCCACCGCTCCCCATCATCCGTTTCAATGCCGTCAGTATCAGCAGGAGGATCTTCATTCTGGTTAGCAACAGACGGGTGTTTTGCCTTGTATTGGGTGCCATGCATCCAAACCTGTCTTCCTTCAGATTTGTGTTCAATGCTGCTGAACGGCAGCACTCGGATCTGTCCCTTTCACCAATGGGAAGGAATATCCCTTTTTATTGTTTTCACAAACACCACGTCCACTGGCTTAAAAGGATGGATGTTTCCCTCACCCGACTGAGTTACGGTGCTTCTACTTGATTTTAGTTGTCCCCAACCACCTCTCCGAAGCCCTTTACCGTTTCTAAAGTTTTCTTCTCAGTCCAGAATAAGGGTGCATCTTCTCCTCCTATTTGGGGGCGGCAACTTGCAGTCATGGGTCGTACTATTAGGACTTCAAGTGGGGTTAATACAGTGATCCAGATGATATAGTTCTTCAAGGTGTAGAGGACTATCGGTAAGGCCTCTGGCAATTTTAGTCCAGTGTCCTGACAGGTTTCCGTTAATACACTATTCATTCTTTCTACTAACCGGGAAGACTGCGGTTGCGATGGGAGCTAATGCTCACAACGAAATCATAGGGCCTGGCTTAATGACTTTATCAACTTCCCTGTAAAGTGCATTCCTTATAACTGTTGATTGGTTTCACTACAATCGTAGTATGATTTTTGCGAGCGGGGAAGGGATCAATCTATTCTAAAAACATGTTCACTGTCACCACTAAGCATTTAAGCCTTCTACTAGATGGCATCTACACAAAATCTAACAGCGTAGTGTTACGTACCCGTGGGTATCTTGTACTTGTCACGTGACAGTGGTGTTGACACTATACTGGACTTAAGGTAGTGGTCTTCTGATGGTGGAGTGACGTCATTTTCCCGCCAGTAGAGGTCACGTGACAGGTTTTTTTTACAAGGTATAAAAGGAGGACCCCTCCCTGTGAGGAGGGGCAGTTAGTGGCTGGATTTGCCATTTTGACTCTATACTACTACGTGGTCCAATATTATGACGCAGTTTGGTTGAAAGGTGGAGTTTTATTTAATGCCTAAAGTTTAAAAGGTCATTGCCGACAGTTTCTTTATAATACCGCCAGCTAAAAATCAGTGGAGAGTGAAGATCGGAGTTCGGGAGTTAAAAGATCGAGGAAAGTCGATTTCGACGGTGGAACAGGTTCGACCTTGTTTGATCCTCATTCGGAAGGAATTCGTTGGCTGTCCCCTTGTTAACCCCTGCAAATAATAGCAGAAAGGGTTGGGTACAGTGTTGTAAAGGAGGCTTTAAGCCGTTTCATTTTCATCTTCGTAAATTCTCCGGGAAAAATATAGTTCGCCTGGGAACCGCAACAACTCGATATAAAATAATTTAAATCGTCTAAAAAATCTCTCCTTTAATGGACTGTAAACTTTTTGAGCTTTTGCAGTACTACTTTGAAGAACTGCTTTTGCAACATTGCTTTAAGAACTGTTTTAGCTTTATTGCTTTGAGAACTGTTAAAGTTGCCGCACAGCAGCTGATTTCCGGTTACGTTCGTTGTTTTTTTTTACTTTTGGGGGCTTGTTTTTCAGTGTTTAATAAATGTTTTATTTGTTATAAAAAAAAACCGGCCTCACTTATATATTTATTGTTGCTGAAGCCGTGACACTAGCAAAGGGGGCCTCCGCACGGGTAACTGGTCAAATTTAGCAGGCGTTTTCCCGCTATAATTTGTCTGACGTATCTCTCAGTTCTGTACAACATGTCGGGCCATGGTCGTTACTCCCGGCGCAAACCATTGTCGTGATATCTGATGTATAATTCCCCCTTTTCCTATATGTCCTTTCCCATGAAGCAGATGGACAAGGGCATGTAGGAGATTCTGGGAACAAGCAGATCGCCCGACCGAGTGGCCCCAAACGCCCTACGGATCGGGGGCTCATTGGGGTTTGGCCACGCCTCTCTCTCTTTCTCTCTGGGGCTTGATACTTGGCGGCGGCCAATTCCTGGGGAGCCACAGCCTGCAGGATTAGCTGCAGGGAGCCACCCCGGTGGTTCCGCGTTTGGCGGTTGCATTAGCAGCAACGGAAACGGAGCCGGTCGAGCCGTTTATGATATCTGTAAAAGATTGGTGATTAGGTGAGCGTATTAGATGGGTTAACCTGAAGACGTACTGAAGAGCCTGCTTCTATAGAGTACAGAAATCATGGACCACGCCAAAACCGTATCGGGAGTCAGTGAAGATGTTCGCAGTCATGCCCGCTGCCAAAATGTAGGCTCGGGTTAGGATGCCTGTGCCAATTTTCTCGGGGAAGGGATGCCGTCTCCAGCATCTCGAAGGGCGTTACTTCCACATATCTTGCCAGAATGGAGTGGTCGTTAGGCAGGAGAACAGAGGGAAGGAGGTTCCAGTAGCGGCCTCTCTTTCCTCAGTCCACTGAATGGTGTTGGGCTCCTTCTGAGCCAGTTCCTCTCGGACGATTGCGTCGAGGGCCCTGTACTTCGAGACCCTCTGACGACAGTAGTTGCATTCAGACTAATCGAAGGCAGCAGCAATTTCGTTGGCGTACTGCAACAACACCGTTTCCACCGGAAGAGACAACTCACCCAGCTCATCACGAACAGCTGCCGCATAAACTGCTGGACTGCTTGGTGAAGACGCGTTCAGGTGTACTGCTGGCCGTTATAGGTAAAGGCGAATAGATATTGGCTATCCTCGTGCAAGGCGATATAGTAGAAGGCAGAACTATGTACCAGCGAGTTGCGAGGGAATAGATGTCAGTGCAACATTGACACCCGACAGTACCGGACAGATGGGTTTTACTATGTAATTAATGGTCCATAGGTCTTGGACGCAGCGCCACTATTAGGTTTGATCCGGTTTCGGCACTGGCAGAATGGGTGTATTACGGGGGTTTTGTATCGGTCGGAGAACCACTTGCTGGAAAAGTGTCTCCCCGACTGGTTTGATGCAGAACCAGGCACCTGACGACGGGCGGTCCTGACGGATGGTGTTTCTACCGATTGACTGCAACAGAAAATCCCCTTTTCCGAACTTCCCTCTCATAATTGTCACTGATTCCTTATTCCGGAGTGACGAAACGGACTCCGGGAGTAAGGCATCGGCCGGGGGACATGTCTGCTCCCTCACGCATTACCACGAGCCCAAGTCTTTGAGTGAAAACTGTGGTTTCAGGGCGAGGGACACATGCAGGCTCATGGTCTCTCCCTCGAGAAACAACGGGGTCCGAGCATGTTCAAAGCCGGTGTCCAAGTTGACCTAAACGGCCAGCCATTCTGGACCGAAGGCTACAATTCCACTGAAGGTAACTGTCCCGAGCTTCCCCCCATGCCGAACGGGCAGTATTCGATAATCGTCATCTGGGTCCGGATAAATAAAGCCGGCGGTACAGTACAACATTGTGGCGACGCCGCAAGCATTTAAAGAAATCCTCCACCTACCCTTCCCTTTTAATTACATTAATATATCCTGCAACAGCCAATTTCCCCACGGGAGACCTTCTCCATGTCAGGCGTATAATTCTGCCGTAGTAGTAGTAGGGGACCCCACTGTATGGTACATCATAGTGCGAAGCTCGGGGACCTTCTTGTCAGGTAACTCAAGAGGCAAGCCTTCAGGAGAACAGTGGTTAACAACGTTCAGTTTATAAAGGGGCTGTCGGCCTAACAGAGTTACAGGTCAATTACTAGCAATGAAGGAAGTGTCCGGCAGCTGACTCCCCTCTGTTCTATTCTACACGGGTTCAGGCAGTGAGTCGACCATCTCCAAAGTATCCACACAGTAGTGACCGTTTCCGAAAGTTTTGGAAGTGCCGCCGAAGGGCTTACGATAAGACGATAAGGTGGCGCCGGAATCAATAAGGACAGATAATCTTTTGTCTGCTACTTCATTGTCCAAGAGAAGTTCCTCTCTGGCTTTTCTGACTGTCTTTATTGTCGTCCAGTCTTGGCTGCCCTATTCAGGACCGAACGGATTGCGGACGGTAAAAGAAACAGAAACGGAGTACCCGCTGACCCTTGAATTCAACCAAACCTTATCGGCGGGTGAACCCGGGGGAACTAGCGGGTCACCCTGCAATTAATTGATTTATTGTACTTTTTCGATTTTTTTTTTCAATGTGGTGCCATTTACTGATATTTTCCTTTTAGGATCATTCAGACGTCGCTCGTAAGGCGCCGTTCTCGTCGGTTCACCCGTAGATGGGGTCGCCAACTTATCAGGACGGTTAACCGTCTTCTTTCAATCCTCAGTCTTACTCAACAGATGCTAATTCATCCCCGCACCTCAGTCATCCCTTGTATAATCTGCTGATTATGCCAGCGAAGCGAAGCGTCGCAAAAAGCATCAGTTTTATTTTCATGCAATTTTATATATCAATGTTCCTTGTCCGTTCTCCCAATTTCCGTCTTCTTCTTACCGAACTTAGGAGCACTGGTCACCGATCGGTAAGGAACAACCTTGTCTAGCACAGTCCCGGTGTTGAATCCCGTCTTTCAGGACAATCTGATCTTAATGCCTCCTTGTCTTCCGAGGACAGGGGTTCCCTATATCCCGTTTAAAGGGATCCCATCCTCGTCGCCAATACTGTCAGGGCAAATCAAATAACATCCGTATTGAAATGTTGACGCTGACGGTATATTTTAAATAACACTCGGACCCCGATTATCGATTGTCTTTTATTTCCGTAGTTACGTGAGCATCATCTCTCAGAAAGTGGCGAGTCTTAATCATAGAGTCCACAATGCTCCCTTTTAAGACAGCTACAGACCTCAAGTCAAGGTTTCCTGATAGGTAAAAAGATGTAACAATCCGAACATTTGTGAGGGCAAATAAAAGTAGCTTTTCACAATAAGCCCTGCAGGTGGGGGAACGGTGGTTAGCAATTATCTCAGCTTCTGCTTGTATGTGTTAATAATACTTAGTTCTCCACGCTCCCTTTTATCTGAACGACATTTTCTATTCCTTCTACGAGAAAATTTAGCATTCACACATTATCATTACCCTGTAAATTCCCTCACACAGAAAGACAGTCAAACACAAATAAGGTGCAGATCATACAGGTGCGCGCGTGCACACACACACACACACACACACACACACACACACACACACACACACACACACACACACACACACACACACACACACACACACACACACACACACACACACACACACACGAACAAATACGACATTTTCACATCTGCCTCCACAGCAATCCACAGTGTTCTGTGTACATTCACTATTCGACAGGTTTCAGAGTGATTTCTCCCTCATTCTTCTAAACTCAGTGAGTTCAGGCCCAGGGCAATGAAACGCTCCTCATAAATTCACTTTTTCATTCCCTGTTCAACCTTCTCAAATGGGTTGTGTGGAGACTGTCCGAGTTCTCTCCTCTTCTCTCTCCTCTTCAGAATAAAGCTCATGATATTGCCGTATCCCTAACAAAAAAAAAAATCAGTATTATATCATTCTCTAAACTGGTTTCCTGAATGGTTTCTTCCAAACCAGCCAAGTGTACGCAGCAGCCATACCGCCTCAACAAAGACCGAACGCTGTCTGGTCTTCTGCGCACACACATAGACAGACAGACACGCACGGACGCATATAAACACATACTGCTTATAGATGGACACAGGAACAGGCGCTCGCCCGCGCGCACAATACACACAGGACACACACACGTGCACACACACACACACACACACACACACACACACACACACACACACGCACACGCACACACACACACACACACACACACACACACACACACACACACACACGCAGGCGGTAAACACACAAAAGGACACGCATCTGGAGAGGGAAACAGAAACACACGTGCACATACAGTCTCAAACACACACAGACGCACAAACAGAGTCATGATTAAGCACACAATCAGACGCACAAACGTTCATCCACTCACACAGAAACGCACACACATACACTGAAACACACATAGACACTTAGACGCAGAGACACGCATATAGACACACACGCCCCCAATCACACACGGACACAGACACACGCACACATGCATACACACAGACGTAGATAGTACATATGTACACGCAGATGGTGATACAGACAGATCAACACACGCATAGGCCGACAGACACACATTATGATACACAAAAACACAGACACAGAAGCACAAGCACACACAAATACTAACGCACTCATAGACAAACCCGTATAGACGCCAAACAGTCACCCACGCGCATACAGACGAGCACACACAGCAGAACACGCAGACAGGTGTACTCACGCGCACACACATAGAAACAGAGAGTTCGACAGACACACACACACACACACACACACACACACACACACACACACACACACACACACACACACACACACACACACACACACACACACACTCATCCCTACATTTTCTTATCCGCTTCTCCGCCGGAATCTTTGACACGGCCGGTGTGATATGGTTCTAACATATTCACACCCTACTTTTTGCTGATTTTCATGGTCGTGCATTGGGGTGAGTGATTGTTGCAGACGAGCCCACAAATATTCTAACGGTGGCAAGGGGTCACTGAAGAAATTGTAGGGTTTACTGGATATGAAGGTGTTTATTCATCACCATAAACACATATTTTCTTGGAAACCCTCTCGGTTGGGTCCCGCAAACTCAACATCAATGCAATGTCACAACCTACAGCAACATAATTTACTTCAATATTTTGCGCATGATAAATGGCTCATTCATATTACACATTTTCAGCGGAAGAAGATTTAATTGTTAAGACAGCTCTGAAGGTGCATTCACCTTGTTAAGACAAACTAACTCTCACAAATAGGCTAAAAATGGATTCTCTAATTGAATCACAATCTGTCACCGCGGGGACTGCATTTTGCTGACTTACTCGGCTCGTAAATACATTGAAAATCTTTATTTTTAAACCTGTCCCTTTGGAGCCGCTGGGTAGTATTAAAATCCCCAGGCATCTGCTTCCTCAATATTTCAATCCCAGAGTTTGCATGTAGCACAGGGAAGAAGTCACTGGACAGAGGACATGCCTGCAATGTTGGACAGGTACGAGAGTTTGGCGGAAATATTGTATGTGCTCTTTGCCGTCATTGGAGTTCCTGGTGAGTGAGGTACGCAATTCATATTTGGTATTTCTGTGTCTTAACCGGTGTGGACCTGTTTATGATCATTTGCAAATATCCGTCAGAGATATTCAATTCAATTCAGCAGTTATTCTCAGGCAGCTCACCAAGAAAGTGTGACTGGGAGAGGTTTTCATTGTGAATTTCACTGTTTCTGTGGTATTGATCCGAGAGAACCCCTGGCCCTGTGTTTCACTTTCCCCTGAGTCTGTCACAATCGGATCCCTGTACCTGTTGGTCAATAATCGCGTATGATCGCCTGAACCAGTGTCCACGGAACCGTTGCCGTGTATAACCGAAATGAACTGCGCTGTGGAATTGTTTCATTAACGGAGCAACTCAGACTCTGGTCCTCAAGTTTCTTCCTGCAACCCCTCTGGGCTATATCGTAAATTGGGTCACCGGTTCTTCCTGAAGAAGGGTCTTGGCCCGAAACGGTGATTGTTTGTTCAATTCTATGACCTGCTGAGTTCCTCCAGTATTTTGTGTGTGTTGCTCCCCTCTGCATCCCTTCTCGGCCCCATCAGATGCTGAGTTTCCAGGGGCCTGATCAGTCACGGTTAAATCAGTGAAAACGGCCCCATCAGAGACTGGTATCGGGATCAGCTCCGATCGTTGCTGTTCATGCAGCTCGTTTTTATCGCCGACGATTGCCCACACATCGTCTTAGCTCCACACTGAAGAAGGTAGGTCAGAGACAGTGTGACGCCAGTCTGATGTTAGATTAGCAGCCGTTCGCAGACTCCAGCAGCGCTGATCTTTAGCTGAAACCCCAAGCGTGTCAGTTCCCAGAGAATGTGTTCATAATGCCCGGCGTCTGCTCTCATTCACCTTCTTTCCAGTGAATTTATTGGCGATTGTGATCCTTTCCCGGGGTAAGTGCGGTCTCGCTACCTGCACCACTCGCTACCTGGTGGCCATAACAGTGGCCGATCTACTGACCTTTGTCAGCGAGGTTATTTTGTCTGAAATCAATAGGTATTAATTCTCGTGGAATTTTCTGAACATCACCCCTGTGCGCAGTGTTATCGATGTACTGACGGACACAACCACAGACTGTTCTGTCTGGTTCACCTTTGATCGATTTGTCGCCATTTGCTGCCAGAAGCTGAAAATATTGTACCGGGAAAACTGCGGCTGTGGTTCTAACAACAACCGGCATCCTGTTTTCTAGTACAAGCATTCCGCGCTACTGTATGTTTGAATCCAGAGTGATCATCGAAAGTGTACCGTGATTCTGTAAAAACATTGACAATTATTTCACTGATCCCTGGTGGGTAGGATATGACTGTCTCGATACGGTTTTAAAACCGTTCCTCCCTTTTGCTGGGATCCTGCTGCTCACCGCTCTGTCGGTCAGGCATATTTTAGTGGCCAGTCGGGTCCGTAAAGGGCTGTAGGGCCAGAGCAAAGGAAGGAGGGAACAGCAATGTCCGGGAGATGGAGAGCAGGAGGAGGTCTATGTTTTTACTCTTCCCTCTATCCAGAAAGTTCCTCTTCCTGTGGAGGATGGTGGTTGCAAATTTCTTATATTATAGGGTCTCAGGGAAATGATTGGTTTTCAATGATTCTGAATGGATCATTACCTACGTCGGAATTTTGCTGGGAATTTCAGCTGCTGCACGAATACATTTATTTATGTGGTGACTCAGTCAAAATTCAGGGAGCAAGTGATCAGCGTGGTACAATATCCGGTCAGATTGGTGGATCAGTTCAATAATAAAGGGGCGTCCTGAGCACGACAGAAAAACGGCAGCAGTATCTCCTTCCCGGCCTCCCGCTCCTCACATTTACCACCTAATGTTTCAGGAGTTATTCTCAGGTGGATGGGTCAACAGCTCCGGAACATTAGGATCGCGTGTGCTTCGCGGAGTGGAGCGGTGGGTGTGGGGTGATTGGGGGAATACCCAAGTGTTCACATAATACATGCTTTCCAATCCAGGCAACATCCTTGTAAATCTCCTCTACACTCTCTGTATGGCATCCACTTCCTTCCTGTAGTGAGATGACCAGAAATGAACACAGTACTCTTAGTGTGGTCTCACGAAGCTGTAACACTACCTCTTGCACTCAGTCAACACTACTATCTTGCAGTCAATCCCACGGTTGATGAATACCAATACACCATACGCCTTCTTAACAATAATGTTAACCTGCGCAGCTTCTTTGACTGTTCAATCGACAAGGACCCCAAGAACTCTCTGATCTTGCACACTGTTAAGTGACTTATCATTAACATTATATTGTGTGTTCAAATTTGACTTGCCGAAACTTCTCAGCCCAGTTCTGCATCCCGCTGTAACGGATGACAAACTTGCAAATTATTCATAATACCCTGAACCTTTGTGTCATCAGCATACTTACAAACCCAACATTCTACTTTTTCCAGGCCGTTAATAGAAATAACAAAGAGGAGGGGTGCCAAAATAGATCCCACGGAACACCACTGGTCACCGACTTCCGTGCAGAATACGACCCATTTACAGCCACCCATTTCCTTCTGTGGGCAAGCGAACTGTGCATGCACAAATCAAGGTCTCCTTAGAATCCATGCCTCCTTATTTTCTGAATCAGAAGCCTTATCAAATGCCTTACTGAAATCCATGTACTTCATCAATGTGCTTTTTTATATCCTCAAAGTATACAATCAGTCTCGTAAGGCACGGCCTGCCCTTGACAAAACCATGCTAACTATTAGTTATCGGATTATGTATCTTCAAATGCTCATAAATCCTGCCACTCAGGATCTTCGGCAACAACTTGCCCACCACTGAAATAAGATTCACTAGTCTATAATTTCCTGTGTTATCTGTATTCCTATTCGTGAACAAGGAAACAACATTTGGAACATAAGAACATAAGAAATATGCGCAGGAGTAGGCTAACTGCCCCGTCGAGCCTGATCCACTATTCAATAAGATCGTGGCTGTTCTGCCCATGAACTCATGTCCATCTACCTGCCTTTTCCCCATAACCTTTATTTTACTGCGATGCAAATATCCAACCGTCTCTTAAACATTGGGCAGAGAAATCTAGAGATTCACCACTCTTTTAGAAAAGCAGTTCCACCTCATCTCTGTCCTAGCTTTACTCCCCCGAATTGAGGAAAAACTGTCTAGTTGTAATCTCACCTACAGGTGGAAATAACTTTCCTGGATCGATCTTACCTCTCCCTTTCATATTTTTTTATGTTTCTATACGATCTCCTCTCATCCCTCTGAATTGCAGCGAATACAGTCCGACACAAATTCTCCTCATAGTCCAGCCACTTCATCTCTGGAATTAACCTGGTGAACCTCCTCTGTAGCGCCTCCAATCTTTTCCATCTTCCAATCCTCTCGTTCTTCTCTCGTTGCCTCTGATGATGCAATGATCATCGCCAGAGACTGAGAAATCTTCTCCCTCGCTTCCTAGTAGCATGAGTTATATCACGTTCCTTCCCGCCGGAATTTCTAATTTAATAAATGTCAAACTCTAGCATATCCTTTTTCTCAATGTCTATACGCTCATGTGTTTCATTTTCATGCAAGTCATCCCCACAATTGCCAAGGTACTTTTCCCTGGTGAATACTGAAGCAAATTATTTATTAAGTATCTCCGCTACTGATCCAACTCCATACACTTGTTTCAACTATCGTACCTGATTGGTCTTCTTCTCACACGGCTAACCCTCTTGCTCCTCGCATATTTTAGAATGTTTTAGAGTTTTCCTTAATCCTGCTCGCCAAGGCCTTCGCATAGCCCATTCTGTCTCTCATAATTTGACTCTTGAGCACCTTCCTGGTACCCTTGTAATTTTCTAGAGCTCTAACAGTACCTGGTTTTCTGAAACTTTCGTAATCTTTTCGTTTCTTCTCAGCTGGCTTTTTCACTTCCTTTGAACAGAATGTTTTCTCTGCCTTCACATTCGTTCCCGGCCTCAACGGAACATACCTATACAGAAAGCCATGAAAATTTGCCACATTTCTGCTGTGCAGCCGTATGCTGTCAAGTTCCTGCCCAATGGCATACAAATGGCACAAATAGTTCATCACACAAGCTGTGGTACGTATTTCACAATTACCAGCTATACTAAGAGCTATGCGTGCCGTCGGGCACGGTGCTCAGTCGGCGGTAACTATCGAACTGCCGGGGCTGCGGGGCCTTCTGTGTGTTGTAGTCATTTGTCCTCGCCTCCATGCACACTCTCAACAAAACACTTTTCCTTAGACACCACAAAGATCGGGCTCACCGAGACCTCAAAAGGAAAGACGCCCATCTTTGTGGACGCCGAGATTGGCGAACACCGACAGCAACAACTCGCTGAACTCCACCATGGCGATGGGACAGAGGAGGAGGTGTTGTGTATGTGACATCTTTTCAGCCGGTCTATCGTAGCCTAGATCTAACTCCCTCCCTTGAAGTCACTAGCTGAGCTGCCTGTCGGTCAACTGAGAACTCAGGCGATGATTAGTTAATATCAACGTCAGTCAGACTTGCAAAAAGTTAAAGCGAATGTTGATAAAGACTTCCCAGTCAGAAAATCGTGAAGACAGAGGATATATGTCAGTAGAAGGAAGGCCACCACAGTTCTCTCACTGAGATACTTCAGTGGTAGATAAAAGGAAGTTTGTAATTGTTACGTACTCTTGACACGTGACAGTGGTACCCTTGTCACGTGACTGGGGTTGAAGTTATACTGGACTTGAGGTAATGGTCTTGTGACGGTGGAGTGATGTCATTTTCCCGCCAGTAGAGATCATGTGACAGGTTTTTTTTACAGGGTCTAAAACGAAGACCCCACCCTGTGCGGTGGGGCAGTTCGTGGCTGGATTTGCCATGTTGACATCATGCCACTGCGTGATTTAATGTTATGACGCAGTTTAGTTGAAAAATGAAGTTTTATCTAATGCCTAAAGTTTAAAAGGTCATTGCTAGCAGTTTCTTTACAATACTGTTAGTGGAGAGTGAAGAATCAGAGTTCGGGAGTTAAAGATCGAGGAGAATCTATTTTCGACGGTGAAACGGGTTCGACCTAGTGTGATCCTCATTCGGAAGGATTTCGTTGACTGTTCTCGTGTTAATCTCTGCGGGATAGCAGAAGATTCAGGACACTGTGATAAAGGATAGGTCAGTGCCTTTAAGCCGTTACTTTTCATAAAATTCTTCGTGGGAAGAGTTCGACTTTGGAAACTGAAGGAAAACGACGTGGAAGAGAATTTAAATCGCCTTAAAAAGTCTCTCCTTTTAAATGGCCTGTGAGCATTTTGAACTTTTGGTATACCACTTTTAAAGAACTGTTTTTGCAACATCGCTTTAAGAACTGTTAAGATGCCGCACAGCAGCTGTTTTCCGGTTACGTTAGTGTTTGTTTACTTTTGGGGGGTTTGTTTTCAGTGTTTAATAAACGTGTTATTTGTTATCAAAACCCTTGCCTAACTCATCTGTTCATTGTTGCCTGAATACGTAACATAAATATGGGGGCTGCGTCCGGATTGGATCGTTTGAGTTTAAATGCTTGCTAACTTTTGAATCGGTGCTTTGGAAACGGGGATTACTCGATTTTTTTGTTTGATTGGCTTGTGAGTGGTATTCGGCAACGATGAATATTGATGAGTTTCTGGATTCGCCAGGGGCGGAGTTATTGGCGAAGGCGAAAAAGACTGAGGTGTCTGTGATAGCTAGTAGATAGCAACTTAAAGGTATTTTGACGACTACATCAAAAGCTGCTATACAGAGAAAAATCGCGTCTCACTATGTGGATTCGGGTGTTTTTGATGATTCGATTTTAGAGTCGTTTCCAATAAGTAATCTGGAGATGCTGTTGCAAATCGAACAAATGATGTTAGAGCGTTGTTAATTAGAGGCTGTACAAAAACAGAGAAAATTTGAATATGCAATGGAGGAATTAAGGTCTGGGAAACAGTCGTCTGGTTCTAAAAAACCGTTTGTTGCTAGTCAAGAAATTAAATTGGTCCCTCCATTTAGTGAAACAGAAGTGGACAGATATTTTCAACATTTTGAAACTATTGCTCAGATGTCAGAGTGGCCGAGAGATAAATGGTCAGTGTTGTTACAGAGTGTAATTAAAGGTAAAGCACAACAAGTTTACACAGCTTCAACTGCTGCACAAGCACTTGATTATGATATTGTGAAAATGCATATTCTCAAAGTGTACGAATTAGTCCCAGAAGCTTATAGGGAAAGATTCAGATGTTTGAAAAAGTCTGTGGAAAAGACTTATGTGGAATTTGCCTATGATAAAGCTATGTGTTTTGAGAGATGGGTTTCTTCTAAAAATGTAAATGGGGACTATGATACATTGAGAGAGCTGATTTTAATGGAGGAATTTAAAAGAAGCATTCCTGTTGAAGTAAGGACCTACTTAAATGAGAGGGATACTGATAAATTGAAGGACTGTGCTAGATTAGCTGATGAGTATGTTTTAAACCATAAGAATAAATTTCCTCAGGGCAGAATTTTTAAGAGTAAAAATAACATGGAGACTCAAGGTAAATCAGAAATTAAATCAGAGGTTAATGAGAAAGGTAAAGAGGAAGGAAAACCTGTGAAGGAAAGACAGTTTGGTCTTATTTGTAACTATTGTAAGAAGCCTGGCCATGTAATAGTTAACTGTTTCAAATTGAAAAAGAAAGAGAAGGAAGCAGTTCCAGATGCTTGTGTGCAACATACTGAAGCACCTGTAAAACTGCAGGGTTTGGTAAACACAAATGAGGCTTTGCTAGAGTCTGACCAAGTTAGAAAGGGATATGATCATTTTATAACTGAAGGGTTTGTATCCTTGAAAGAAGGATCTACTCTAGTGCCAATAAAAATCCTTAGGGATACTGGAGCTTCTCAATCACTGATGTTGGACAGTGTGTTGAAGTTTACTGAAGAGAGTGATACTGGTGAGGTAAAATACATAAGAGGTGTTGGGAGTGATTTTATGCCTGTACATTTACATAAAGTAAATTTAAAGTCAGGGTTAGTTACAGGATTTGTTAAAGTAGGATTACAGCATAGTTTACCTGTGAAGGGTATTTCTTTATTGTTAGGTAATGACTTGGCAGGTGGACAAGTTTTTCCTGAAGTGCATTTGACAATGGAGTCAGAGGAACCAGAGATGAATTCTAACACAGATTTTTCCTGTGTTGTGACTAGAGCTATGGCTAAAAGGATTGATGCGCAGACTGAGGTTGTTACTCAGGACTGTACAACTCAGGATTCGAGTTTTGAGGATGTGTCAGAGACTTTCTTACCTTCGTTGTTTGAACAAGATTCTGGGAGTAAGTCTGACTATGAAGATTTATCTCTGTCTCGGAAGGGGATGATAGCAGAGCAGAATAGAGACCCTGAGATTATAAAGTTAAGAGAGCAGCTTTACTAGGGAGTGAACCTGAGAAGGTGCCAGTAGGATATTACTTGGAAAAAGGAGTGTTGATGAGGAAGTTGAGATCGCCTACAATTCCTGCAAGTGAGGAATGGAATGTTGTTTACCAGGTAGTTGTTCTTAAAGTTTATCGAAATGAGATTTTGACTTTAGCTCATAGTGTGCCTTTAGGTGGACATCAAGGGGTAAGGAAAACTGTGGACAAGATTTTAAAACATTTTTACTGGCCTGGTCTAAGAAAAGATGTGGCGATGTTTTGTAAAACGTGCCATACTTGTCAAATTGTGGGTAAACCAAATTATGTTGCACCAGTAGCTCCATTACAACCTATTCCAGCATTTGGTGAACCGTTTTCTAAAGTTATTGTAGATTGTGTTGGTCCATTACCAAAGACAAAAACTGGTTATCAGTATTTGTTGACTGTCATGTGTACTTCGTCTAGGTTTCCAGAGGCAATACCACTTAGGAGTATAAAAGCTAAAACTGTGACAAAGGCTCTTATAAAATTCTTTACTTATTTTGGATTACCTAAGGAAATACAAACTGATCAAGGCAGTAATTTTATATCTGGATTGATTCAACAGATAGTTTATAAATTGGGAGCTAAGCAAATCACTTCGTCTGCATACCATCCAGAGTCGCAAGGTGCCTTGGAGAGGTTTCATTCTACCCTCAAGAATATGATTAGGACATATTGTGTGGAAAATTAAAGTGACTGGGATGAGGGTATAAACTTTCTTTTGTTTGCAGTAAGGGAATCGGTACAGGATTTCTTTAGGTTTTAGTCCATTTGAACTTGTGTTTGGGCATAGAGTTAGAGGACCTTTAGCTTTATTGAAAGAACAGTAGATTAGTAAGGAAGTACACAATAATTTGTTGGACTATGTTTTGAAATTTAAGGACAGGTTACATAAAGCTTGTAGCTTAGCCAAGGAAAATTTAAAGTTGGCTCAGGAGAAAATGAAAACTTGGTATGATAAAGAAGCTTGGATGAGGATGTTTAAGCCTGGAGTTAAGGTGTTGGTTCTTTTCCCAGTGCAGACAAATCCTTTACAAGCTAGATTTCATGGTCCTTATGAAATTGTGTCTAAAATCAATGATGTGGATTACGTGATAAAAATTCCAGATCGTAGAAGGTCAACACAACTTTGCCATATAAATATGATTAAACCATATTTTGGGAAACAATCTGATACTGTGACTGTTGTGGTTAGGGAGAATGAGTTTGATTTAATTAGGAGCATGATAGATGATTCATCTGACTTTCATTCTAAATCCAGCATTGTTTCTGTTAGGTTACCAAATTCAACCATTCTGGAAAATATGGATGAGAAATTAGCACATTTACAGCTAGAGCAGAAACAACAGATGAAGGAATTGATTTTTAAATATAAGGATTTGTTTCCAGATGTTCCGAGAAGGACTACTATAGCTTCACATGATGTAGATGTTGGAGATGCCAAACCTATCAAACAACATCCATATAGGATGAACATTGAAAAGTGTGAACTTGCTGAGAAAGAAATTGAATATATGTTAGAGAATGATATTATTAGACATTCTAACTCGAATTGGAGTTCGCCATGTGTTATAGTGCCAAAACCAGATGGTAGTATTAGGTTTTGTACGGACTATAGGAAGGTGAATGCTGTAACGAAAACAGATGCATATCCAATTCCTAGAGTAGACGATTGTGTAGATAAAGTTGGAAAAGCAAAGTTCCTTACAAAGATTGATTTATTGAAAGGGTATTGGTGTGTTCCATTAACGGACAGAGGTAGAGAGATTTCTGCATTTGTAACTCCATCTGGGTTATATGAGTATAATGTTCTTCCATTTGGGATGAAGAATGTCCCAGGTACTTTCCAGAGGATGATTAACTCTGTGATTCAGGGATTGAAATATACTGATGCTTATATTGATGATTTAGTGACAGGAAATGATACTTGGGAAGCACACATTATTGTGGTGGAGAAATTGTTTGAAAGGCTTTCAAAAGCTAACTTAACTATTAATTTAGCTAAGAGTGAATTTGGACATGCTACTGTGACTTACCTTGGTTATGTTGTGGGTCAAGGTAAGGTAGCTCCTGTTCAGGCAAAAGTTCGGGCAATTTTAGAGATTCCCACTCCGACGGGTAAAAAACCTCTCAGAAGATTTTTGGGGATGGTAGGATATTATCGAAAATTTTGTAAGAATTTTGCTAATGTTGCCCTTCCATTAACTAACCTTTTGCAGAAGAATGTGAAGTTTGTGTGGACAGTGCCTTGTCAAGAAGCATTTGAAAAATTGAAAATAATGATATGTCAACAACCTGTGCTTAAGGCACCTGACTTTGAAAAACCTTTTTCATTAGCTGTAGATGCCAGTGATGAGGCTGCGGGAGCAGTATTAATGCAAAGGAATGAGGGTGATGAGGTTGATCATCCAGTAGCTTACATTTCTAAGAAATTTAATAAGCATCAAAGAAACTATTCGACAATAGAGAGAGAATTGTTATCTCTTGTTTTAGCTTTAGAATATTTTGAGGTATATGTTGGTACAACTCAAAAACCACTTATTGTTTACACTGATCATAATCCGTTAGTTTTTATGAGTAAGATGAAAAACAAAAACAGAAGATTATTAAATTGGAGTTTGATGTTACAAGAGTACAATATTGTGATAACTCATATTAAAAGCAAAGATAATGTGGTTGCTGATTGTCTATCTCAATGTTGAATGTACAATGTAATTTTTTAATGGAGTTTTTTTTTCCATTTGTAACACTCCTACTGTATTGTGAGTTGTAAGCTGTTATATGATGGTATTGTATATTGTGTATGTTATATAATTTATACATTTGTTTTGCTTGTAAGTAATTGTTAAAAAATTTTGTTCTTGTCAAACCAAAAATGTTTTTTTGAGGGAGATGTTACGTACTCGTGACACGTGACAGTGGTACCCTTGTCACGTGACTGGGGTTGAAGTTATACTGGACTTGAGGTAATGGTCTTGTGATGGTGAGTGATGTCATTTTCCCGCCAGTAGAGATCATGTGACAGGTTTTTTTTACAGGGTCTAAAACGAAGACCCCACCCTGTGAGGTGGGGCAGTTCGTGGCTGGATTTGCCATGTTGACTTCATGCCACTGCGTGATTTAATGTTATGACGCAGTTTAGTTGAAAAATGAAGTTTTATCTAATGCCTAAAGTTTAAAAGGTCATTGCTAGCAGTTTCTTTACAATACTGCTAGTGGAGAGTGAAGATCAGAGTTCGGGATTTAAAGATCGAGGAGAATCGATTTTCGACGGTGAAACGGGTTCGACCTAGTGTGATCTTCATTCGGAAGGATTTCGTTGACTGTTCTCGTGTTAATCTCTGCGGGATAGCAGAAGATTGAGGGCAGTGTGATAAAGGATAGGTCAGTGCCTTTAAGCCGTTACGTTTCATAAAATTCTTCTTTGGAAGAGTTCGACTTTGGAAACTGAAGGAAAACGACGTGGAAGAGAATTTAAATCGCCTTAAAAAGTCTCTCCTTTTAAATGGCCTGTGAGCATTTTGAACTTTTGGCATACCACTTTTAAAGAACTGTTTTTGCAACATCGCTTTAAGAACTGTTAAGCTGCCGCACAGCAGCTGTTTTCCGGTTACGTTAGTGTTTGTTTACTTTTGGGGGGTTTGTTTTCAGTGTTTAATAAACGTGTTATTTGTTATAAAAACCCTTGCCTAACTCATCTGTTCATTGTTGCCTGAATATGTAACATAATGAAGTAACGGATGTGATAAATTTTACTTCTCAGACATCTCGTCGTACTGAGGAAATTAAAATTATTGTGAAAACTAACGAAAGGTATCTTAGTGTAACTGGTGTTATATGTGAAGCTGTAAATGAAGCCCGGGTGAGTGGGGTGACTGTAGCCCAGTCTACTTGTGAAGGTACATAATGGGATTAAACTATTGCAGTGGAGTGCGAGATGATTGATTTCTGATGGTCAATACTTTAAGAAGTTTAATTTGCTCTCAGATTTGTCACATCTACCCGATATTATATGTATTCAGGAATCATGGCTGTTCGCGCATTGTTTATTTTTCAGTGAAATGTTATATTATCAGTAGTCGTGATAGGTTAGTTGGTGGAGAGATGAGTTGCCAGTTTTATCGGGAAAGGGGAAGCGTATAGAGTTATGAATGTCAATGAAGGATTTGAGGCATTTTTAGTCGAAATCTTTCATTCAACAGACAGAGGTGTTGTAGTAGTCAATTTTCACCGATTGTGGAAAATGGCAGTAGTCGAGTCTATTCCAAGCCCTGAGATCCTTTTAGTTGCAGTAGGTATTGTTAAGGTCTCATTGTTGTAAGCTTATGGAACGTATTGTAATAGAGAGTTTGAATTATATTTTGGATAAAATAAGTGATATTTCATTTTATCAGAGTGGGTTTCGGAAGGGTAGAATAACATTGGATTTACTTTTAGATTTGGAAGATGATATTAGGAAAGCACAGTTGGATAATGATTTTGCAATAGCAGTAGTATTGCCTGATATTGAAAAGGCACATGATGTTTAAGGAAGGAAGGACTTTTGATTAAATTACGCATATGAGGATTGGGGGAGATTGCATAAACGTTTCTGAGTTTTATAGTTGGACAGTCTGTGGTAGTTCTGATAAGAGTTAAATTCGGGTTCCTATGAGATAGGGAATGGGAAAACACAGGGCAGTATTTGTAACCTTGCATTTTTTAATTTCATGATTAATGATATTTTCTCTGAGAAATGTACTGGGGTGTGTAAATCACCATACGTAGATGATGGAGTTTAATAGACTAAAGGCATAATTTTCAATCAAACTGCATATAGGATGCAATTAGTAATTAATCATTTTTAACAATAGGCAAATATAAGAGGATTTAATCTTTCAGTATTTAATGCAATATACCTCACTCTCACGTTGTCTGAAACCCCACCTTTTTCTGCTATGTGTAGATTATTTTAGGTCATACAGTTTAATAAGGTTGAATGATACAGTTATGCCTGATAATCTGTTGGATCATCAGTATATTTAGGAACATTATGATGTTACATTAACCATTGTCGCAGAGGAATCAAAAGATAACCTAACTGAGATGTGGCTGTTTCGGCGCCTTAATTACAGGTAACGATGAAGAAACAACTTACCAGCCATTTATCAGTGTTGTGACGGACATAGAGAGAGAGAGAGAGAGAGAGAGAGAGAGAGAGAGAGAGAGAGAGAGAGAGAGAGAGAGAGAGAGAGAGAGAGAGAGAGAGAGAGAGAGAGAGAGAGAGAGAGAGAGAGAGAGAGAGAGAGAGAGAGAGCAGTGTACTGTTGCCTGCTTCTGGACTGCCATGGTGACAGACAGGTGAAGTTATGTGATGGACAGTTCGATGTTTACAGTTGCTTCGCAGCGTGTTTATTTAAGCAAGGTCAGATGACCCTCTGGTGGAGACACCGAGTGGAACACGGGTTAAGGCGACCGGTCAACGAAAGGAAGTCAGTGGCAGAAGAGTCACTGGGTGGAACTTTCCAGTGCCCAAAAGGGTGGATTGAGGATCGATCCGGAGAATCGATCAATGGCTATCATGGTGTGTAGAAGTGTTGACCCTGTGGAATCTACCAGTGTGTCTACCGTTTCCTGGGTGGTAGTTTCCCCTCGAAGACGGTCCCCTCTGTGATAAGCTACGTTTGGCTAACTCGAGAGTTGATTCGGAGTCCGACGTTGGAAGACCAACGGCACCTGTTAATTCGTTTTTCTGCTGTTGTGGATTTCAACTCGGCTTACGAACAGCTCTTTCTCCCCCACCAACTCCGTGCATTGAACTGAACTTCCTTATATGACCATCGTAATGATGCAAGGACGTAGCGGTGGATCGAACCCAAGTGCTGAACACCGGCATGGAGGCTGAGGAGAGAGACGCTGCCGTCGTAGCGAGCGTGGGTAGGGTTCCAATGGGGATTTTTCCCGGAGTCTTGGTCTTGGTAGATAATTCCGGAACAAGGCTAGACTTAGAACCGATAGTTCTAAACACCATGGAGTGAGGTTACTCGTACACCAGTTGAACAACGAACTAGCTCCTTCCAGTGGTGGTCACGGGACTCTTATACTACTGTTTGATGGAATGCAGGTGTTCGTAATTATTGGAACCTGGGAATAGATTGGGAACTAACGAGGTATTAAAGGCCCAATTCCAGAGTGAGCCAGACAGGTGCCAGAAGGGACCATGACAGTACAACCCCCCCCCCCCCCCCGCACTCAATGGGAGCCTCCCGGCGATCCTCCGGGCCTGTCTGGATGGTCCCGCTGGAAGTCCTGGATGAGAGAAGGGTCTAGGATAAAGGAACGGGGGACCCAGGAACGCTCTTCAGGGCGGTAGCCTTCCCAGTCCAACAGGTATTGGAGGCCTCTGCCCCAACAGCGCACATCTAGTAGTCGTCGGACGGTGTATCCCGGATGGTTGTCGATGCGCCAGGCAGGGGTCGGGGGTGGAGGGCGGAATGCTCAGCTGGGGAACACAAAGGGCTGACGGAGACTGGTTTTAACTGACACACATGGAAGGTTGGGGGAATACGCATGGACTTTGGCAGCGTGAGGCGGACTGCTGTGGGATTGATAATCCTTTCGACTTTGAATGGTCCCAGGAAGCGGGGGTAGAGTTTCCTGCGTTCGCATTTGAGTGGAATGTCCCTGGAGGAAAGACACACCATCTGACCCAGTTGGTACTCTGGTGCTGGAGTCCGGAGTCGATCGGCCGTTTTCTTATTCGGATTCGTTGATTTGAGTAGGGCCGTGCGAGTCCCCTCCCAAATCTTCCGCACCGATCAACATGGTCCCCAACCGACGGTATCGCGATCTCTTCTTCCTGTGCGGTGAACAGCGGGGGTTGGTACACAAGGGAGCACCCGGACGGCCCTGAAAGTAGACGGAAAAGAAGATCGGATTCATGCAGCTCGATGCAGAAAACATCACCCGTCGAAAGCAGAAAACGGCGGGGCAGTTGAATCAACTAGCAACTAACAATCATCGGAGTCAGAAAGGACCGAAGATGCATTGGATGGTGGGGTTAGTGCACATGGGAGAGCTAATGCAGATTGTGAATAATGGTCACTCTAATACCTTTTTCCCTTATGTCTCACCTATGCTAAGCAGGGAGTCTGTTGGGTATCTGCTGAAGTACCACAGCATGGGAAAACCATGGTACCCATGTCCATATTTCTCTCACACAAAATGAGACTGATACTATTCCTCTATTTCAGGCGTACGGTAATGGGACAAAATGGGGTGCAAACTGTCCCGAAACAAGAAATCCGAGAACTGACCAATGCTACCCCTGTTGTTTTGAGGGATGGTACCTCCGGCCAACGCCAAGGGATCTCTTAAAATTGAAACTTGGAATTAAAATAGATCCCTCCTCTGAACCAGAGGATGCCACTTGTTATTGTAAACATAACCCTAGTGTCACTTATCAACTGGGCAATAGCAGCTGTACCCTCTTTAAAGTTGACCACCCTCCCCGACCAGTAAATGGCACTTACTGGGTGTGTGGGAGCAGGGCATACCCGTGGCTCCGGGGAGAGCCTGGTGATATTCTAAAATTAAGTCTTAATGAGGAATGGAGTGGTTGCTGTTACTTAGCATAGCTAGTGCCTCACCTAAGGGTTATAGACCATCCCAGGGAACACCCCCATTGGGCTAGGACAAGAAGGGGCATATCAGAGGCAGAACGATTCGGGATGATAATGTTTCCTTGCTATGGAGTGGGTCGGAATGCCACAGCAATAATTAAATTAGTTGCAGCCCTAGAAAAACTAGCTAATAACACTGCTGACGTTCAAACAGATGATCACCATTAGGCAGACAGTTTTGCAAAATCGAATGGCCCTTGACTTTATATTGACTGAAAAACGGGGAACCTGTGATATGATAGGGAAAGAATGTTGTACCTACATCCCTGATGTTTCGGAAAATATAACTGACTTGAACCAGCACGTAATGGAAAAGGTTGTGGAGATGTGGAAAATGGGAGAACAATTTGAAAACTTTAATAGTGGAGGATACTGGTGGGAACGGCTATGGGAATGGTTCCTCCAGATGGTGAAAATGGGTCATGCATAGAATTATAATAGTGACTGTGGTACGCATTTTGGGGTTTTGTGTATGTGGGTTCTTGAGGATGGACTGTAGTCAATTGATAAAAGGGACTTTGACCAGCCTTAAGGTGCCAGTGTTGTCCCAGATGATGAAACAGACCAAGTACAGAACACTGGAGGGGCGAAAAGGTATACCCTGGAAAAGAAAGACCCTCCCTCTATGGATATGAACACCCCTATGATGAAGAGGAGGAATTACCGTGTGAGAAGTGTTGATATGAAAAAGATCAACAAGGAGGAAACTGTGGAAGAAGTTTTATTACTAGCTAGATACTAAGGGGTTAAAGAGTATTTTTTTATTTAATCACAGCACCCTTAAACTGCTTCAGCAGGACTGCTGTAAAGGGCTAACTAGCTTGAGACGGAGTAATCAAAGCATAATCACATGATGTTCTGTTTTTTTTAATAGCTGAACTGTGTAATTGTTCTGTCTTCAAAGTTGTAGGCAGAAGTTGCTTTGAATAGATAATGGTAACAGTAACCTGATTATACATTTTTTTTACTGTGCTAAGACATGATTATTGAGCAAAGGAATTATCTGCTTGCATGCTGTATTTCACAAACGTGCTTGGAAGCTTTTGATAACATACACTATGTCTAAATAATGAGAAACGTCTGTGTACTCGGGAGAGTCTGAAGAACTCTGCTTTAAGAGGTTGAGCTCTCCAAGTTACGTATCCTGTCATAATAAAGACTTTCAAAAGCGATCTCCCTTCGTGTCCGGGTAATACCTTTTCCGCAACAGATCCTTTCTCCTTTCTTCCAATTTGGCCTTTTTCCAGTTTAGAACTTCAACCCGAGGACCAGATCTAACTTCATCCATGATCAAGTTGAAACTAATGGCGTTATGATCACTGGAACCAAAGCGTTCCCCTACATACACTTCCGTCACTTGTCCTAAATCGTTTCCTAATAGGAGATATAATATTGCATCTCTCTTGTCGGTCCCTCTATATATTGATTTAGAAAACTTTCCTGAACACATTTCAGAAACTCTAACCCATCTAGACCTTTAGCAGTACGGGAGTCCCAATCCATGTGTGGAAAATTAAAATTCCCTACAATCACAACTTTCTGTCTCCTGCCGTTGTCTGTTATCTCTCTGCAGATTTGCTCCTCCAATTCTCGCTGACTGTTGGGTGGTCTATAATACAGCCCTATTAATGTGGTCATACCTTTCCTGTTTCTCAGCTCCACCCATATAGCCTCAGTACACAAGCCCTCTAATCTTTCCTGACGAAGCACTGCTGTAATATTTTCCCTGACTGGCAAAGCCAACCCCACCCCCCCCACCCTTCACCCTCTGCCTATATCACGTCTGAAACATCGGAACCCAGGAACATTGAGCTGCCAGTCCTGCCCCTCCTGTAATCAAGTTTCAATAATGGCTATGATATCATAATTCAACGTGTCAATCCAGGCCCCCAGCTCGTCGGCCTTTCCCACAATACTCCTCACAATGAAATATATACATCTCAGAAGATTGTTACCACCACACACAACCTTACTATTTATGACTTTGCATGAACTACTAACATTATTTATTTTTACCCCCGTTCCACTATCTACTCTGGCACTCTGGTTCCCTTTCCCCTGCAAATCTAGTTTAAACCCTCCCAAATAACACTAGCAAACCTCCCTGCAAGTAGTTGAAGTAGTTGATGACCATTAGATTTCTGGTTGAAATTGTGGAGGTTGAACTTAATGTTAACATAGAGGTTTAATTTGAGGGGGCAAGAAATTATCATCCTATTAAAGGTGTGTTGGAGGACTGTTGAAACATGACATGAATAATGTTTTTCAGTTTTGGGTTCCTGGATTCTGATGTTGATTGGATTATGGGTTTGCTGAACTGTACAATATCTCCCACTATCGCGTTCTCAGTAACTCCACCTTTTTTCTTTCAGTTTAGGATTTTAGGACACAACGATTCCTAACAATTCTGCTATGCCTGGGAATCTTTTGTACATTTATATATATTAATGAACATTATTATGATATGTTAACCACTTTTATAGAAGGATTAAAATTTGATTCAACTGGCATGTTGGTGTGGCTGATTTTGTGCCTGGATTATCGGTTACAATAAAAAAGAACGATCTGTCAACCATTTTTCAGAAAATACAACAGAGCAGGTTGCCACCATTTAGGCTTTACTGTTGGAAATTCAGGAAACATGATTTCATATTCATTGTATTGGATTCGGGGTGCGCAGTATTTTGGGGGTGCACGAAGACACGGAGAGCAGCAGGGTCCCGAGGAGTCGATAGAATAGAGGTATTTAGGAACACAGATTCATAACTACTTGAAAGTGGCTTCACAGGTAGATACGATCGTATGGAAAGGTTTTGGCACATTGGACTTCATGAATCAGAGTACAGGAGATGGGATGTTATTTTGGAGTTGGATAAGACGTTGGTGATACCACTTTTGGAGAATTATATGTTTGGGGGTTGAGTGTGCGTTTAAGGATGTCGAAGTACACATAGGCTTGGGTGTGTCTGCTGATTTGAGGATGTGCACAAGATTTGGGGTGCATGAACACAGACATATACACAGGCACATATGCGCGCATACAGGACACATTCGCAGCTCTCCGCCGTGTACTTTGATACATACGGGTTGATATCATTAAAACACAGTCACACCCCGACTAGACTGCTGACCTTGATGGCCATGTTAGGGGTAGGTCCTCTGACTGTGATTAAGTCACTGAGAAAATTGGAGGCTGTCGTGGATACGAATGTGTTTATTCATTATCAGAAATAGCCATTTTGTTCGGGACCCTCTCGGTAGAGTCCTAAAAGCACAAAGTACGTCAAGAATTTATACTCTTGGGGGGGACGTCACGTGATGACGTAGGATCGAGACGCTGGAACCCAGCCCTCCCGTAAAAAATCAATAAATCAATGCTTAAATGAAGAAAAATTAGCCAATGCTTTCATAAGGTTACTTATAAATTACTCTGGATTGTTTTAAGCTATGCCTCATAGACAGAGGACGAAGAAAAATACTACCGCGAAGACAGCTCAAGTTCGAAAAGAATCAAGGCCTACTTCTACCGAAGAACCGCGGACTCAGGTACAACACGCTACTGGCGAAATGGAACAGGAAACTGCAGCAACATCGGCCATTTCGAAAGGAAAAGATCAACGAGAACTGCGCAAGCGTAAAGGAGCGAGCATGCGCAAACGAGAACAACAAAAACTACAAATCCCAACAGCGACTTCAACTGAAAGTGACAGCGACTCTGAGAGAGAATCAGACTCTCTGGAAAAATCAGGTGAAGACGGAGATGAGAATTCCTTTGAAAATATACAAAAGACTTTGAGGCAAATAATGCATAAATTAAATGCATTAAAAGTAATTAAAAGTAACCAAAAAGTAATGAAAGAAAAAATAATGAGTATGGAGGCTATGTTTGATAATATGACAAAGAAACAAGAAAAAATGGAAAAGAAAATTACAGATTTGGAAATGAAAATGGAAGACATGGATGGAAGAATGAAGGAAATGGAAGTAGATAATATTGCCTGGACATTAGAAAGAAAACAACTCGTGGAAAAAATTGATAAACTTGAAAATTTTAGTAGACGCAACAATATTAAAATTGTTGGACTTAAAGAAGGTATTGAAGGAGAAGACCCAATAAATTTTTTTCAAAAATGGATTCCTGAAAAATTGGAAATGGGGGAAGAAATTTCAATTGAGATTGAAAGGGCGCACAGAGCTTTAAGACCAAGATCTCAAGATGAACAAAATCCGCGATCAATTTTGATAAGATGTTTAAGATACCAGGATAAAGAAAAGATTTTGAGGGCGGCTGCCCAAGGTGCCAAAAGAAGAAAGGGTCCATTAATGATAGCAGAGAAACCAGTTCTTTTTTATCCTGATATAAGTTATAACCTTTTGAAGAGAAAGAAAGAATTTAATTCAGCAAAAAAAGTCTTATGGGAAAAAGGTTATAAATTTTTAATGCGCCACCCTGCAACACTGATAGTTTTTCTGGAAGAGGGAAAAATTTTTTTTTTCCGATTATCGAGACGCGGAGGTGTTCGCACAAAAACTTCCATCTATTCGCTAATTAAACATAGAGACTTATAAATGTAATGGTTAAAGACGAAGACAGAGACAGCGAATGGAATTGATGGACATTTAAGGACGATACAAGGGAGAAAAGTAAAATTTTAGAAATGTTAATTGAGAAGAATATGTTTTTTTTTCCTTTTCTTATATATACACTTTTTACGTTGCGGGGGGGATGGGGAGCTTTGAATCGGTTACTACGGGATTCACGTGTGTAATCATGGCGATTGCCATGACCCGTACAACAGAGGGGGGTAATGTTGTGTTTTTTTTCTTTCACAACATTAGTAGGGGGGTATTTTGTTTTTTTCCTTATACTCTATTTTTCTTTTACTTTTTTGCCTGGATGATTGGTGGGGACACACATAGCAACATGGAGACTTCTAAAAGGATTTCCCAAGATACCATGAAAGTTGAAAGATTAGGTATTATTATAGATTGGAGTAACATAATTAAAAATAATGACTAACTTATTGAATTTTTTAAGTTTTAATGTTAATGGGCTTAATGGACCAGTAAAAAGAAAAAGAATTTTAACATATATTAAAAAAATGAAAATAGACATAGCTTTCTTACAAGAAACTCATTTAACGGACATAGAACACCAGAAATTAAAAAGAGACTGGGTTGGAAATGTTATTGCAGCTTCATTTAATTCAAAGGCGAGAGGAGTTGCAATATTGGTTAATAAAAACTTACCAATTAAAATACAAAATGTATTAATTGACTCGGCAGGAAGATATTTAATTATACATTGTCAAATTTTTTCAGATCTACGGACACTTATGAATATTTATGCACCAAATGAAAACGATGTAAAATTTATACAGGAGGTCTTTTTGAATTTGGCTAACGCACATAATAAAATATTAATAGGTGGAGATTTTAATTTTTGTCTAGATCCAGTTTTAGATAGATTAATAAAGGCTACTACAAAATCAAAAGTAGTAAAACTAACTCTATCATTGATGAAAGATCTAAATTTGATTGATATATGGAGAAGAATCAATTCAAAAGAAAGAGATTATTCATTTTATTCAAATAGACATAAAACATATTCAAGGATAGATTTTTTCTTATTATCAACGAATATTCAAGATAGAGTGAAAAATGTGGAATATAAAGCAAGAATATTGTCTGATCACTCTCCTTTAATAATGACAATGATTATGATAGATAAAGAGGAATCAATTTATAGATGGAGATTTAACTCAATTTTACTAAAACGACAGGATTTTTGTGATTTTATGAAAAAACAGATTCAGTTCTTTTTAGATACAAATTTACATTCAGTTGATGATAAATTCATACTGTGGGAAACAATGAAGGCATATTTGAGAGGTCAGATAATAAGTTATACTTCTAAAATTAAGAAGGAATATATGATAGAAATAGATCAATTGGAAAAAGAGATTATAAAATTAGAAAGAGAATCTCAAAGAAATATGACAGAAGAAAAACGAAGACAACTTATCAATAAGAAGTTAAAATATAATACACTCCAGACATACCGAACAGAAAAAGCAATTATGAGAACTAAACAGAGATATTATGAACTAGGTGAAAGATCACATAACGTCCTTGCATGGCAGTTAAAAACAGATCAGGTTTCCAAAACAATAAATGCAATCCGAACAAAAGTGAATAAGGTTACTTATAAGCCTCTAGAAATTAATGAGGCTTTTAAGAACTTTTATTCTGAGTTGTATAAATCAGAATCAAAAAACGATGATGCTAAGATAGAAAGATTTTTAGCACAAATAACTCTTCCAAAATTAGATATGGAAGAACAGAAGGGATTAGGTATGCCTTTTACAGTGAAGGAAGTTGAAGAAGCTCTAGGATCACTTCAAAGTAATAAATCCCCAGGAGAAGATGGTTTTCCGCCTGAATTTTATAAAAAGTTTAAAGATTTATTAATTTCTCCCTTTATGGAGTTAATACATCAAGCGGAAAGAACGCATAGACTTCCAGAATCTTTTTCAACAGCTGTTTTAATAGTATTGCCAAAAAAAGATAGAGACCTTTTAAAACCAGCATCATATAGACCTATTTCTTTATTAAATACTGATTATAAAATAATAGCAAAAATCTTATCTAATAGATTATCTAAATGCTTACCAAAATTAGTGCATATGGATCAAACAGGATTTATCAAAAATAAACAATCGGCAGATAATGTAACCCGGTTAATTAGTATAATCCATTTAGCGCAAAAGAGGGAGGAAATGAGTGTGGCAGTTGCTCTAGATGCAGAAAAAGCATTTGATAGATTGGAATGGGATTTTTTATTCAAGGTATTGGAAAAATATGGATTAGGAACACCATTTATAAGATGGATTAAAACCTTAAATACTAATCCCAAAGCTAAAGTAGTGACAAATGGTCAAATTTCGACACCATTTCAGTTAACAAGATCAACTAGGCAAGGTTGTCCATTATCACCTGCTTTGTTTGTGTTGGCAATAGAGCCATTAGCTGAATTAATTAGAATGGACCCAGATATTAAGGGTTTTAGAGTTAATCAGGAAGAATATAAGATTAATTTATTTGCTGATGATGTTCTACTTTATTTAACAGATCCATTACATTCATTAGGTAAATTATCCTATAGACTAGAAGAATATGGGAAAATATCAGGTTATAAAGTAAATTGGGATAAAAGTGAAATTTTACCTCTTACTAATGGAGACTATAGTCAATGTCGATTAATAACTCAATTTAGATGGCCGGCAAATGGTATAAAATATTTAGGTATAAGAATTGACAATGACACAAAAAACTTATATAAATTAAACTATTTACCACTTTTGAAAAAAATTCAGGAGGATCTTGATAAATGGATGGCATTACCAATAACATTAGTAGGTAGAGTAAATACTATAAAAATGAATATATTCCCTAGATTACAATATTTATTTCAATCATTACCAATACAATTACCCCAGAAGTTTTTTCAAGAGATAAACAAATATGTGAGGAAGTTTCTCTGGAAAGGTAAGATGTCAAGAATATCGTTGGAAAAATTGACATGGAAATTTGATCTAGGAGGGTTACAACTTCCAAATTTCAAGAATTATTATAAAGCAAATCAACTTAGATTTATTGCATCTTTTTTTGAGAAAGATAAACCGGCATGGATTAGAATAGAACTAGACAAAATAGGAGAAAACGTACCAGAAGATTTTATATATGAATGGGAATCTAAATGGATACGGGAAAAGAAAGAATCTCCTATATTAAAACATTTGATTGATTTATGGAATAAGATAAGTGTTGATGATGAGACAAAAAAATCTTTATTAGCAAAGAGATCTTTAATTCAAAATAGACTTATTCCTTTTACAATGGACAATCAACTTTTATATAATTGGTTTCAACAAGGGATTAAATACATAGGAGATTGTTTTGAAGGAGGTATATTAATGTCATTCGATCAATTAAAGAATAAATATAAAGTATCAAATAACACTTTATTTTGTTACTTTCAATTAAGGGCTTATATAAGAGAAAAACTAGGTCAAACAATGTTATTGCCGAAATCTAAAGAAATAGAAATTTTAATTCAAAAAGTAAATATTAAAAAATTTATATCTTGTATGTATAATTTGATTCAAAAACAGGCAACTAAACAAGGAGTCCATAAGTCAAAACAAAAATGGGAAAGTGATTCGAATATTAAAATTGAAGAAACAAATTGGTCAAGACTGTGTCTTGATAGTATGACAAATACAATAAATGTTCGGTTAAGATTAGTGCAATATAACTTTTTACATCAATTATATATTACACCACAAAAAATAAATAAATTAAATCCAAGTTTATCTGATCAGTGTTTCCGATGTAAACAAGAAACTGGTACATTTTTACATTCTACATGGTCTTGTTCTAAAATTTAAACTTTTTGGACAAATTTAAGACTTTTATTGGAACAAATTACGGGAATAAAACTTCCTCATAATCCAATATTACTTTTACTAGGTGATATTGAAGGGACAAAACCGAAACTCAAACTTAATAAATATCAGAAAGAATTTATAAAAATTGCGCTGGCTGTAGCCAAAAAGGCTATTGCAATTACTTGGAAATCAGATACATATTTAAGTATAGATTGTTGGAAAAAAGAAATCTATGGCTGTATTCCATTAGAAAAAATTACTTATAACTTAAGAGATAAATATGAAACATTTTTGAAAATCTGGGGCCCTTATTTACAAAAGACAGGACTAAATATATAGGTGCTCTGAAGAGAAAATTAATGGTTACTTGGGGAAAGAAATAAATATATATACTAAAGTTATTAAGAACTCCATGGAGCATGTGGAGACCTTCCAACAACCAGGCACTCTTTCTTTCTTTCTTTTCTTTCTTTCTTAATTTTTTTTATATAGGGAAGTTAGGGGGGAGGGATTAAGGGGAGGGGGGAAGGGTCACATACTTTTTTTTCTATACTTGTAATCATTTAAAAATGCAATTAAATAAAATTTTTAAAAAAAGAATTTATACTCTTGAGAAGAATGGTAAAAACAGGTGATTTAACGCAATTTCACAATCTGCAGTGACATAGTTTACTTCAATATTCGGTGTTTGACAAATGGTTCAATTGAAGTACTTATTTATAGTGAATACACAATTTATTGTAAGACCCCTCTTCCAACTTGATCATACTACAAATATATTGTACAGAGATATCGATGCTGTCGATTCAACATTCTGATTTTTTTTTCAGATTTAATGACAGGCGAAACTAAATATCTTTCCGCCCCCTAACTCCTTTGATCGACGCGAACTTGTTGTCTTCAATGACACCATGTCCGGATTTGCCCAGTGCTGGGGACAGGAACTGCTCCGGGAAGGTTTGACTGGGAGATTTTTAATGTGACTTTGTCAAGAGTTGTCCTAGTGCTGGGAACTGGTAGCTATCCGGAAAGGGGTGACGGGGGTGGGGGGGGGGGGGTTAATGGGACATTATGCAGATTTCTTTCAGTGCCGGGGACAGGCAGCTCTCCGAGAAGATGTGACCGGGACGGTTTTAATGGGAATTTCTAGAGATTAGTTTCAGTGCTGAGAACAGGCAGTTCTCAGGCAAGGGGATTGTTAATGCGACTTTGTCAAAAGTTGTCCCAGTGCTGTGGTCGAGCAGCTCTCTGGGAAGGTGAGAAGGTGCTTTATTGATCACGAGGGAAATTGAGTTTCGTTACAGCCGCACCAACCAAGAATAGTGAAGAAATATAACCATATAAAACCATAAATAAGTAAATAATAAGTTAATCATGCCAAGTGGAAATAAGTCCAAGACCAGCCTATTGGCACAGGGTGTCTGACACTCCGAGGGAGGAGTTGTAAAGTTTGATGGCCAGAGGTAGGAATGACTTCCTATGACGCTCAGTGTTATATCTCAGTGGAATGAGATGGATATACGGTGTATTGGAAACATAGGTTAGTAGGCCGAGCAGGTGATGAGTCCCTGTGTACAAGAAATAATATTAAATAGTTGGAAATGGATGGCATTGGATCGGAATACCAAGAGTCTCTATGGGTTGAGTACAGAAATGAGAAGGGTAAAAGGAACCTAATGGCAGTTGTATACAGGCCTCCAAACAGCAACCGGAATGTGGATTACAAATTAAAGCAGGTGATAGAAAACACATTTCAGAAGGGAAGGCAGTGGATGCTGTCTACATGGACTTCAGTAAGGCCCTTGACAAGGTCCCGCATGGGAGGGTAGTTAGGAAGATTCAGTCACTAGGTATACATGGTGAGGTAGTAAATTGGATTAGACATTGTCTAAATGGGGGAAGTCAGACAGTGGTAGTGGAGGATTGCTTCTCTTAGTGGAGGCCTGTGACCAGTGGTGTGCCACAGCGATCAGTGCTGGGTCCATTGTTATTTGTCATCTATATCAATGATCTGGATGATAATGTAGTAAATTGAATCAGCAAATTTGCTGATGATACAAAGTTTGGAGGGGTAGTGGATAGTGAGGAACATTTTCAAAGCTTGCAGGGGGATCTGGACCAGCTGGAAAAATGGCCTGAAAATGGCTAATGGAGTTTAATACAGACAAGTGTGAAGTATTGTACTTTGGAAGGACAAACCAAGTTAGAACTTACAAGGTAAATGATAGGGCACTGAGGAGTGTAGTAGAACAGAGGGATCGGGGAATACAGATACAGAATTCCCTAACAGTGGCGTCACAGGTAGATAGTGTAGTAAAGAGAGCTTTTGGTACATTGACCTTTATAAATCAAAGTATTGCGTTTAAGAGTGGGAATGTTATGGTGAGGTTTTATAAAGCATTGGCGAGGCCTAATTTGGAGTACTGTGTGCAGTATTGTTCAGCGAATGACAGGAAGGATATTAGTAAGGTTGAAAGAGTGCAGAGAAGGTTTACAACTATGTTGCCGGGAATTGAGAAACTGAGTTACAGAGAAAGGTTAAATTGGTTAGGATTTTATTCCCTGGAGCGTAGAGGAATGAGGGGAGACTTGATAGAGGTATATAAAATTATGATGGATATAGATAGAGTAAATGCAAGTGGGCTTTTTCCACTGAGGCGATGAGAGAGAGAAAAAAATCAGAGGACATGGTTTAAGGGTGAAGGGGGAAAAGTTTAAAGGGAACATTGGGGTGCTTCTTCACACAGTGAGTGGTGGGAGTGTGGAATAATGTATAAGATGAAGTGGTAAATGCGGGCACACTTTAACATTTAAGAGAAACTTGGACAGGTACATGGATGAGAGGTGTATGGAAGGATATGGGGGCCAGGTACAGGTCAATGGGACTGGGCAAAAAATAGTTCAGCACAGCCAAGAAGGGCCAAAAGGTCTATTTCTGTGCTGTAATGTTCTATGGTTCTATTTTCTAAGGGTAATGTCGTGATAATCGTTTGGGATTTTAACGTGAAAGTGGATTGGGAAAACCAAGCCAATACTGGACCTCAAGAGAGAAAATCTGTAGGATATCGCAGGGTCAGCTTTTTAGAACAGCTTTTTTTAGAGCTAGGGGATCGGCTGTGCTTTACTGGGTGTAGCACAATGATCTAGAGTGTTCAGAGAGCTTAAGGTTAAGTAACACGAAGGGAACAGCAATCATAATATGATCGAGTATGTATCCGAAATTACAATGAAACTGACCGAGGTTGACTGGATAAGGGACGTTAGCAGGAAGGACGGCGGAACAGCAATGGCTAAAATTTCTACCGAAATGATGGAAGTACAAGACAGAAATATTCCAAATAAGAAATGTTCGAATGGAAGAAGGCCACTACCGTGGCAGCAAGTAAAGTCAGTGCCGATGAAAAAGCAAAAGAGAGGGCATACAAGGAAGCCAAAGCTAGTGGGAAGTGAAGGAATTTAGAAGCTTTTAAAAAAAACTTGCAGAATGAAAAAAAGAAGTTCATTATCAAGGAAAGGTGAATTGTGAAAGGAAGCTGGTGACTAATATCAAAGTCTTTTAAATTATATAAAGAGTAAAAGTAAGATATAGCACCAATAGAAAATTACGCTACTGATACCGTTATGAGAGACGCAGAGATGGCAGAGGAACTGAATGCGTATTTTTCATCATTCTTCACAGTGGAAAACATCTACAATATACGGGACATTCAGGAATATAAGAGAAATGAAGTACGTGCACTGACAATTATGACTGAGAAGGTGCTCATATAGTTAGATGGTCTGAGGGCGAATAAATCTCCTAGACCTGATGCAATGCTCGGCTGGGTTCCGAAGAAATTAGCTGGAGAGATTGAGCAGGCATTAACAATGATCTTTCAAAAATCTATGACTGACAAAACGCAAATGCTACTCCGGTATTTCATAAGGTTAGGAGGTAGCAAAAAGGAAACTATCGAACTGTTAAACTGACGTTAGTGGTTGGGAAGTTGTTGGAATCGATTGATAGGGATGAGATTAAGGAGTACCTGGAGGTTCATGACAAGATAAGAATGGTTTCCTGAAAGGAAAACGCTTCCTGAGTAACCTACTGCATTTCTGAGGAAATGACAAGCAAGGTAGACAAAGGAGATGCTGTAGATCTGGTGTATTTGGATTTTCTGAAAGCCATGGTCAAGGTGCCGCACATGAGGCTGCTTAGTAAGATAAGAGCCTATGGAATTTCAGGGGGTTACTAGCATAGGTGGAGCATTGGCGGATCGGCAGTAAACAGAGGGTGGGAATAAACGGATCCTATATTTGCTGGCTACCGTTTAGCACTGGAGTTTCACAGCGGTCGGTGTTGTGACCGTTGCTTTTTACGACATTCGTCAATGATTTGGACGGTAGGATTAATGGATTTGTGACTATATATGCCGATGATACAAAGATAGGTGGAGGAGCGGATAGTGTGGTGCACACAGGAAGCCTGGACCTGGATCATTTAGAGGAATGAGCAACGAAGTGGCAAATAAAATACAATGTTGTAAGTGTATGGTCATGAACTTTGATGGAAGAAATAAACAAGCAAACTACTTTTTTAGAAGCGGAGAGATTTCAAAATGCAGAAACGCAAAGGGATTTGGGAGTCCTTGTGCAGGATACTCTAATGATTAGCCTCCAGGTTAAGTCGGTTGTGGAGAAGGCAAACGTATTTTTGGCATTCATTTCTAGAAGTATAGAACATAAGAGCAGGGATGCGATGCTGAGGCTCTGTAAAACACTAGTGAGACCACACTTGATTTATTGCACGCAGTTTTGGTCTCCTTATTTTACAGATGATCTACTGACATTGGAGAGGGTTCAGAGAAGATTCACAAGAATGATTCCAGGAATGAAAGGGTTACAGTATCAGGAACGTCTGGCACCTCTAGAGCTGAATTCCCTGGAGTTCAGGAGAATGAGGCGCGATCTCATAGAAACATTCCAAACATAAAAAAGACTGAACAAATTAGATATGGCAAAGTTATTTTCCATGGTAGCCGAGTCTAGCTTTAAGACGGCAGGACTTCAGGATTGAAGAACGTCCATTAAAGCCGATACGGAGAAATTACTTTAGTCAGAGTGTGGCAAATCTGTGGAATGTGTTGCCACCAGCGGCTGTGGAGGCCAAGTCCCTGGGTGCATTTAAGGTAGGGATAGATAGGTTCTTGATTAGCCAGGGCGCCAAACGGTATAGGGTTAAGGCAGGCAGGGGAGTGTGGATGACTGGAAGAATTGGGTCAGCTGATGACTGAATGGCGGAGCAGACTTGGTTGGCCGAATGGCCGACGTCTGCCCCTATATCTTATGGTCTTATAGACTGTTCTGTATCTGGTTTCAAATATCAACACCTTACACTTGCGCTGCATCCACCAGCAGAAGTCGGATCTCCAGTGGCCACCCATTTTAATTCCACTTCCCATTCCCAGTCCGATATTTCGGTCTCTGGCCTCCTCTACTGTCGTGATATGGCCACACATGCTTGAGGAACAACACCTCATATTCCGTCTGTGTGGCCTCCAACCTGATGGCATAGATATAGATTTCACAAATTTCTAATAATGCCCAGCCGCCCTCTCCTTCACCAGTACCCATCCCCGTCTCACCCGATCTCCTTATCTGCTCATCACCTCCCTCTGTTACTCCTCACACTTTTCTTTCTTCCGTGGTTTTCCAACCCCACATATTGGAGTCCCCATTCTCGGCCCTATATCTCTCACCAATCAACTTCCCTGCTATTTATTTCACACCCTCTCCCTTCTGGTTTCACCTATCACCTTCTGTTACTCTCTCCCCTCCCCCACCATTTAAATCGACTCCTCAGCTTTTATTTTTCTCCAGTCCTTCTGAAGGGCCTCATCCCGAAACTTCGATTATACTGCTGTCTAGCGATGCTGCCTGGCCTGTTGATTTCCTCCAGCATTTTGTGTGTGTTGCTCAGATTTCCATCTCCTGCATATTTTCTCTGGTGTGTGATTGATCTGTACACTATCAGGTTGGAGCTTATCCTCTACGGAACACGAGGAGTTGCTTTTCCACACTGGGTTTTGTCTCATGATGGCCACAGACAGACATATCAGAATGGGAAGCCGAGTGGAAATGGGTGGTGGGGCAAATGAGAAATCTCGTCTTTTGCAGCGGGCTGAGTAAAGGTTCTCGACAAAACACACCGCAATCCGTGTTGGCAGATGGGAAGGCATCGGGACTGCCCCGTAAACTCACACGTAAAGTGCCGCATCTGCTGGAAGGACCGTTTGGGGGCTTGAATGATTGTGGGGGAGGAGTTGTAGGCCTTGTTCCGCCTGCAGGAATTTCGACCAGGAGGGAAGTCACTGCGTTGGAAATAGGGAACAAGGGAATGAAGGAGAGAATAATCCCTGCGAGAGAGGAGGCGGAGGGAAGAATCAGTGTTGCACCACCCTGAGTACTGGGACCAGTGGAAAGTCACTATCAAGTCTCCTTCTGACTCGACTCCTCCAGTCCTGGAAACAAAAGCCGTGAAGCCTTGCTGCATTAGTCACGTCCTTCCTGAGACGGCCCACAAGAGATGCACACAGTCCTCCAGGTTCGTCTCACCAACATCGAACAGTACAATGGGCGAACACGCCCTTCCCCTCACTGTGTTGTTCTGAACCAATTGAACTGGTCATTTCATGCCTTACTAAACCGATCCCTTCTGATCACTCAGGGTCCATATTCCTCCATTCTCTGCACATTTTTGTGGTATTTAATACCCACTATCGCATCTGCCTCCACCACGACCCCTGACATACATTCCAGACACCCACCACTCCGAGAATGAAAAGAAAAGTTGTAGCACATATCTCCTTTAAACATTCCGAGTCATGTTTAACATTACTGTCTAACATAAGCTGTTTTATTTTTCACTGCAGCAGTCTAGGAAAAAGATGCAAAATTACAATAAATTACAAAATACATAAATAGTGCAAAATGGACTCATGAGCTAGTGTTCCCCCTTTCTCATTAAATACATGCTGTCTGGTATTAGTTCCTCCTTAAAAACAGCCACTCTGTCGATGCCCCTCATATTCCGATAAACTTCTGTCAGGCCTCTCTCAGCCTCAACCGCTCCAGAAAAAAAAAACCCTGTTCTTCAATCTCTGCTTATCAAGGCAGCAACATGGTAAACAGCTCAGCATCAAAACTTTCACATTTTTCAGATAATAAAATTGCAACACTTCAGAAGCGATGAAACAAGAATTTTACAAAACTGTAACATAACGACCTGACACTAGAAGTCAGTGCCTCGGCTACTGAGGAAAAGTAGGCCCAACACCTCCTTTACCATCCCATCACCAGATGCAGCCGCTTTCAGGGAGTTATGGACTGGGATCTCCCAGAATCCTGGTGAATCACCTCTTACTCTTCCAGCACAAAATATCCTTGGTATAGAAAGCTAAACAGAACTGAATGCAACATTTCAAGAAACATACCAGGTCAGGCACAATTTATTGAGTGTATTATCGTCGATTTTGCACTTTTGGTATTGACACTGGTCCTTCCAGGCCGATGGTTCCCATCAAAATAGTGCCATCTCCTGTAAAACTTGACCGGTTCAATATATATCTCAGCCAAGTGGCCACAAGAGCTGAAGACACTTTCCCCTGCTGTTGGAATCTGTTACTAAACCTTTCCTTTTTTGTACAGTACTTATCCACAATGTTAGTTTTAAAATTTCTATCAGTACAAAACTACTAAGGAGTTAACTTTTGGTCTGTTGACGAGCAGTAAGGGGGATGACACCCCAGGACCTGGCGGGATATACTGCAGATTACTGCTAAAGGGAGGAAATGACATTCCTGCCCATGTCGACAAATGGACGCCTTCTGATGTTCGTTCTGTGCTGTCTTCCAGTGTTCGCTCAGTGAAAGAACAACTGGAGTAGAGCAATTTACAGTCATGCTCCTTGGGCATACTATCTGCTCTGCGGCTGTGTGTGTGTGTGTGTGTGTGTGTGTGTGTGTGTGTGTGTGTGTGTGTGTGTGTGTGTGTGTGTGTGTGTGTGTGTGTGTGTGTGTGTGTGTGTGTGTGTGTGTGTGTGTGTGTGTGTGTGTACGTGCGTGCGTGCGTGTGTCTGTGTATGTGTTTCTGTACCATTATGTCCTATGTGCTCCCTGCAGTATGCTGTGTCTTGGTGGTAATGTGTTTTTTTACCTCGGACCAGAGGAACGCTGTTTTGTATGATGATATTCGCGTATGACTAAATGACAGTTAAACCTAAATTTGAAATTGAAATTCAATGTCCTGTTGTCACCTACGATAATCTTCCACGCAATACACCAATCCATATCTCCAACAATTTCCATATCATCTAAACACTTACTAATTCCACCCTTCCACTTCAGCGTCCAAATCATTTATAGAATCATAAAAGCAATAGTCCCAGAACAGATCTCTGCACAAAGTCACGGTCAACAAACTCCATGGAGAAGGTGCTCCATGTTCAACTATCCTCTACCTTACATGGAAACGTTAATTCTGTATCTTCCAGGCAACTTCTCCTCATACCATGTCTTCTGACCTTCTGAAGGAGCTTACCACAGTGAAACTTATCAAATGCCTTACTAAAATCCATTTGTACCAGATCAATTTCTATACCTTATCGATGTGCTTTGCCTCATCGTCACATAATTCAGTCAGGCTCCTGAGACACGACCAGCCCTTCACAGAGCCATGCTGACGAAACGTAATCGGGTTATGATTCTCTAAATTCTCATAAACCCTGTCTCCAATTTATTCCAATAGTTTACCCACCAAAGAAGGAAGACTCATTGGACTATAACGTTCATGGTTATCCCGACTCCGTTTCGTGAAGAATTAAATAATATTACCACCCTCCAATCCTCTGACACTAATTCAGCGACCAACAAAAATTCGCTCTGCTTATTCTTCACACCTGCACGTACGAATCACTGCTCTGAACAAGTGCCTGAAAACTGCGCGGCACTTTAAATCGTTCTCTTTTTTTAAATGCATACTATGAATCCTTGGATTTAAAAATGAAAAATCACACACCCTTGATTTAATTTATGAATGGAAGGGTCTTGTCTTGTGCATCAAAGAAATCGCTCACGTTTCGTAATCTTTTACTCTCCTGCCTTTATTACAAATCCATTGTCGATAGATCCACGTGAAAGGTTGCCTTAATCCCAATTTCGTCATGCGCATGTTCCACATGTGGTCTGGCCTCTGGATTTACATATGATTGAATGCAACTGTGTAGATGACACGAGAAACGTGAAATTCTCCGATGGCATCATTAGTTGTAAGTCCTTCAAATGCTTCTTTTCTAAGCACATAATGCAACACATCAGTCAACATTCTAATTCACCCAGTTGTACCTTTGTCAGAATTTAGCAGGCCAACCACCATTTTGAAAAATAGTAACATCTCGGGCCGTAGCTCTTCAATCCTCTTTCTCTCTTCCTGCCTCTCTCAGGCTTCGAGTCTCTCTCTCCCCCAAATGTCTCTTCTCCCAGTCTATCTCACATCTTGCATTCTATCTTCCAGTCTCTCTGCAATCGTATTATCCCTTTCCCGCCCTACCATATCGTTCTCTCTGAGTAACCATCTGCATCCCTGAGTAAGAATTCCTATCCTTGAGTAAGAATCTCAATCCCAGATTAAGAATCTCCATCACCGTGTAATGGTCGATATCCCTGAGAAATACTCTCCGGGCCTGAGGAGGAATTTCTATCCCAGATTATGAATCTCCATCCCCGAGTAAGAAGCCCCATCACTGAATATGAATCTCAATCACTGAGTAAGAATGTCCATCCTCTGCCTAAGAGCCGCCATCACTGAGTAACATCTCCTTTCCTGAGTAAGAATCTCCCTCCATGAGTGAGAACATACATTCCTGAGTAAAAATTACCATGGCTGCAACCACATAGCATGAATATATATTGCCTGTTTATTTGTCCGGTTGTCCCTGTAACTACATGCTAATGTTTGGGCACCCTCGGTCAAAATTTCTGTTACTGTGAATATTTAAGTAAGTAGAAGACGAACTGATCTCCAAAAGTCATAAAGCTAAAGATGAAACATTCTTTTCAACATTTTAAGCAAGATTGGTGTATTGGTGCATTAGTCTGTTTTGTACAACTTTAGACTGGAAAAAAGGAAAGGAAAGGAAAGGAAAGGAAAGGAGCGCCATGCAAAATTTTGGGCACCCCAAGAGATTTGAGCTCTCAGATAACTTTTACCAAGACTCAGACCTTAATTAGCTTGTTAGGACTATGAGTTGTTTACAGTCATCGTTAGGAAAGTCCAGGTAATCTAGATTTATAAATACCCTGACTCCTCAAACCTTGTCCCAACTATCAGCAGCTGTGGGCCCCTCTACGCAGCTGTCTAACACTCTGAAAAGTAAAATAAATAATCCGCACAAAGCAGGAGAAGGCTATAAGAAGATATCAAATCTTTTTTCATGTAGCCGTTTCCTCAATTCGTAATGTAATTAAGAAAAGCAGTTAACATGAACGGTGTAGGTCAAGTGCGGGTCCGGAAGACCAAGAAAACTTTCCGAGAGAACTTCCCGTACTATTGCTAGAAAGGCAAATCAGAACTCCAGTTTGACTGCAAAAGACATTCAGGAAGATTTAGCAGACTCCGAAATGTTGCTGCGCTGTCCTACTGTGCAGTGACACGTGCACAAACATGACCTTCATGGAAAAGTCATCAGAGAAAAATCATTTCCGGCGTCCTCATCACAAAATTCAGCGTCGGGTGTTTGCGAAGGAACATCTAAACAAGCCTGATACAGTTTGGAAACAAGTCCTGTGGACTGATGAATTAAAATAAAACTTTTTGGCCGCAATGAACAATGAAAAAGTGTGCAGAATTTCAGGAAAAGAACACCTCTCGAACTGTTAAGCGCGGGGGTGGATCGATCATGCTTTGGGCTTGTGTTGCAGCCAGTGGCACGGGGAACATTTCATTGGTAGAGGAAAGAATGAATTCAATTAAATACCAGCGAATTCTGGAAGCAAACATCACACCGTCTGTAAAGAAAAGCTGAAGATGAAAAGAAGAAAGCATCTACAACAGGATATTGATTCTAAACACACCACAAAATCCACAATGGACTACATAAAGAGACTCAAGGTGAAGGTTTTCCCATGACCTTCACAGTCCCCCGACCTGAACATCAACGAAAATCTGTGGATAGACGTCAAAAAAGTAGTGCATACAGGATGGCCCAAGAATCCCAGAACTAGAAGCATTTTGCAAGGAGGAATTGGCGAAAATCCCGTAAACAAGCATTGAAAGACTCTTTTCTATCTACAGAAAATGTTTAGAAGTTGTGATAATTGCCAAAGGGTGTGTTACTAAGTATTGACAATATACGGTGCCCAGACTTTTGCTTTGGGCCCTTTTCTATTTTTTTGTTATTTTGAAACTGTGAAAGATGATATTAAAACAAAAGTCCAGCTTAAAATATTACAGAAATGTGTTATATTCAACTTTATGCCTTTTGGAAATTAGGTAATCTTTTACTGGCTTAGATATTTACGGTAACATAAAGTTTGATCAGCGGTGCCCAAACCTTTGCATTCCACTGTATATATCGCTCATCTGCCACTGTGCCAGATGTTGCGACTTTATTCGATCCGATTTCACAAGGAGACTATTAATGAGAAACACGTGTAATTTTGAAAATTATTCTTTTCTCAATCTTACTGGAGCAATGTCCACGGGATGGAAATGCTTTGTCATGGAAAATATGTAGTTTACCATTTCAATGCCACTTAGAGGGCATTTACAAAGGCCAGCTGATTTTCCCGACGCACTTGCCAGCGAGTCGGAAGCGTGGAATCTCGAACTTGTTTCCCCACATTTTACTGCATTGATTACCTCCTGTTGGACAGACCTAGAGTGCAAAAGGTAAGTGAAGGTTTACGTGATCAGGCTGAGGAAATGAAGCACAGTGAGTGGACAATCAACTCAAATGTAAATACAGGTTCTTAGATCTAATATGGCGTCTGACCATACAACAGAATAATATGCATAGAATGATTCAGGAGAGGATGAAGATTAACATCAAGTACCCTGTAGGAAAGAGCTACTTACCATTGTCTCGACAGGAGAAAGGCGTCATCCAGGTTTCGGCAGTACAGTACCCGGGAGTACGGTTTGAACCGCCGCCCCTTTAAAAATCAGACTGCCAATTATTGCCTGCCACATTCATTCACGGATTCTCTGTACTTAAAGACTTCGTACTGAGTCCTCAGTGTTCAGTTGTGAGAGGCATTACTCTGCACTGGGGTTCACCACCATCTTTGTTTACATTCGCAAGATCATAAGGCTACTCTGCCTCCATTTCACATGATTCCAGTGATGTTTGTGCTACACCTGAAACAACCGCGGAACCAGGGCGGACAGCAGCAACAGCGGCAGAGACAAACGGCGAGCCGCTGTAATACTGGTTGTTCTTTACGTCCTTTCATACGGTTACCGCACCTTTTCCGCCCTTTTGTGAGTATACTGTAGTTATCGAAGCGAATGGTCATTAGTTGCGAAATGCATGTTGTTACAATTTTATACATCATTTAAAAAAATTGGTAGGACGATGTTTTGATGATTAATTTACGGTTTCTCTTTAATGTTTTAGCTCAGGGGATGTACCTGGATTGGAGAGCATGCCTTATGGGAATAAGTTGAGTGAACTTGGCCTTTCCTCCTTGGAGCGATGGAAGATGAGAGGTGACCTGTTAGGTGTATAACAGGGTTCCCCAATTAGTTTCCCACAAGGGCTAAATAATGTCAAACATGCCAAGCCAAGGGCCAAAACATTCAGGGTTATTTTTCATTGCGCCAGTAAGTTGATTTATGAGCAGATGTTGTTGTTGCTGCTGTTACCATTATTATTATTATTATTATTATTATTATTATTATTATTATTATTAGTAGTAGTAGTAGTAGTAGTAGTAGTAGTAGTAGTAGTAGTAGTAGTAGTAGTAGTCGTAGTAGTATTTAGTTATGACTCTAGCTATCTAGTAGTAGTATTTACTCATGACTCTAGCTATCACAACTGTCAGCTGTCACATTGAAATCTCACCTGGGACATACATACACACACACACACACACACACACACACACACACACACACACACACACACACACACACACACACACACACACACACACACACACACACACACACACACACACAGTAAGCATGGTAGTCTTCACCACTTCTCTTCCACACAAAGAGTTTCAGTAGTACTGCCTTTCCACTGTTTCTGTTCTCTCATTTAATCTATTGGTTCTTTTTAATTAAGCTATGTAGCATTTGAATTATGAAGTGCAGCTATATATGAAATTATGTCAAAGACACTGAGGCTGTCTACAAGAAGTGGCAGAGCCGTCTCTATTTCCTGAGGAGGCTGAGGTCCTTTAACATCTGCCGGATGATGCTGAGGATATTCTACGAGTCTGTGCTGTCCAGTGCTATCATGTTTGCTGTTGTGTGCTAGGGCAGCAGGCTGAGGGTAGCAGACACCAACAGAATCAACAACCTCATTCGTAAGGCCAGTGATGTTGTGGGGGTGGAACTGGACTCTCTGACGATGGTGTCTGAAAAGAGGATACTGTCCAAGTTGCATGCCATCTTGAACAATGACTCCCTTCCACTCCATAAGGTACTGGTTAGGCACAGGAGTACATTCAGTCAGAGACTCATTCCACCGATATGTAACACTGAGCGTCATAGGAAGTCATTCCCACCTGTGGCCATCAAACTTTACAACTCCTCCCTCGGACTGTCAGACACCCTGTGCCAATAGGCTGGTCCTGGACTTACTTCCACTTGGCATGATTAACTTATTATTATTTATGGTTAAATATTGCTATATTTCTTCACTATTCTTGGTGCGGCTGTAATGAAACCCAATTTCCCTCGGGATCAATGAAGTATGCATGTCTGTCTATCCGTAATGTTGTTGTAGTATTATTATACCACAATAAGATTGACAAATGGACAAAAATAAATTGGTTCAGTCACTAATGAGTGAAAGAAGTGATAGCGACGGGATGAGGCAACCCTTCTAATGTCGGGCCTGTATTCTGTTGTGGCAATACTGAGGCACTGGCCATGATGTGCATTGGAGAGTCTGTTTCTATCATGGTTCTTGATAGAGGTATGTACGTGGAGGGGAAAACTGTGACTAGGAACTTGCAATAGCTCTCGTGTTTTTGAATTGAGCTTGGGAAACCACGTTGATCCAAAAGTCACTCACCCCAAAGTCTTTGTGTTGTGCTTTGAGCAAATCAGATGTTCCCATTTCCAAGACCTCCATCTGAAGAGTTGTCTCATCTATGGAAGGCACCAGCCTTTTGGCCTCTGTAGTCCACTGGCCATCAACCAAAACGGAGAACGTCTGTCTCAGGAACAGCAGGATGTCACCTAAGAGTTGATGGGAGCTTTCAAATCGTTCCCTGACGTTTTCAGGCTCGTCACGAAATGCGTCATCTCTGGATCCTCCCGCATTTCATTCTTCTCGCAATGCTCCCGCAGACGTGGAAACTGCAAATTTCTCCCGTGAATGTCTCTCTTCAGAAGGTTCATCTTCGACCGGAAATGTTCAATCGCCTCGTACATGTCCGCAACCATGTGGCTGTTGCCTTGTAATTGCAGGTTAAGTTGATTTAGATGAGGCATGATGTCACACACAAAAAAGATCATGTGCCATCACCTTGTCGTCAGTTAAAATCCTCTTAAATCTTTATTTTTTTTGGCTCTGCTGGCTGGATGAAAATGACACAAGCTCATCGCGCAGGTCGCACACCCTCTCTAACACACGGCCTTTGCTCAGCCAGCGAACATCATTATGCAGCAAAAGATCTTTCTATTCCGCTGACATTTTCTCCAGCAATGTTCTGAAAAGGCAATGTTGCAAACTAGAACACTCACGAATAAAATTTAGCAGTCTCGACACACTATCAATCGTCTCTTTCATTTCCACACACAGGTTAGTGCACAACACTGATCTGTGAATAATACAACGAAATGCCAAGAGTGCTGGGTTAACAAGCCCTTGTGTTGTCCCACCATCGACGGAGCCCCATCGGTGACAACGGTCACAATTTTGCTCACATCCAAGCCATTCTTCTCAAGGAACTGTGTCATTTTGTTAAAAATTATTTCCCCAGCTGTGTGCCCAGGCAGAGGAAACAAGCAAAGAAGCTCTTCCACGAAGTTCTTCCTATCAAAAAATCTTCCGAACACAGATTGCTCTTCCATATCGGTTCGTCACAGGGCGAGTATATGGCTAGTGATATGGCTTCTGCTTTCTCCAAATCGATGAGCAGACTGGAAAAACACTCCGCTAAAACTTCTACTCTTCTTATTGCCCTGTTAGCCGACAATGGCACCGTCTTTAATAGCTCCACAACCGTTCTCTTGGTTTTCTCATCATAACTTAAACCTTCGCCAACTATATCAATTGCACACGTTTTAATCAACTCGGCATCAGCGAATGGCTTCTTAGCTTTGGCAAGATTCCAAGACGCATACAACGGTGCAGCTGTTGCGCTCTCTTCCTGGTCAACTTTGCGCTTTTACGCGCAGGCCGTGCTGTTTTTCATTTAGGGTTCGTGACATATGCTGGTAACAACTCGCTTAGATGACAGATACGCTTCTTCGATGACAGGCGGGTAGCTGCCGCGTGCCGCTGTCTAGTCGAGGATCGTGTAGAGCGCGCAGAAGGTCGTGCACTCTACGGGGGCGTAGGTCAACTGTACGGTGTGGGATGAGGATAAAATGAATTAAAACGGCGGGCGTTTTATTTACATGTTATGACTGGTGCGTTCACTTAAGTACCAATGGGTCGGCGCGTGCCAGACATTTGGTTGACCCGATCCGGACCTGGCCCGCGGTCCGCCTATTGGGATTGTCTGCCTGAAGGGACTGGTAGCCGGCCTTTTTTCACTACTTAACAGAACCGCCGGAGGGCGCCCGGCTGTCAGCATCTCGCTTTCCTTCGGATTGTTAAGTTCAGAATGTGAAACTGCTAAGATATAAAATCTGTATTATAACGCAGAATCAAATCGATCGGATCATTGGCATCTTCTTCAGCGCAAGTGGACTTTACACTGAATCCAGACATTGCCCCGATCAACAAATTATACACAATACCAAAATAAGAGCACAATAATCTTTCTGCGTTAACTGATAGTAAATATATTTTTCAATATAATTTATTTCAGTGAATATAACGGCGGTTGTGATCCTGTCCCGCGGGAAATGCGGTCTGTCCAATTGCACCACTCTCTACCTGATGGCCATTGCGACAGCCGATCTGATGGTAGTCATTATATTACAAAATATAAATTACATTTACTTGTTGGTTAAATTCTTGCTCGTAACTCCGGCGCACGCTGTATTACCCATCCTCAGTATCGCAACCAGGGACTGCTCCGTTTGGTTGACGGTTGCTTTCACCCTCGATCGCTGTGTCGCCATCGGCTGTCAGAAGTTGCGGAACCGATATTGCACAGAGAGAACAGCGATTGTGGTGGTCGCAACAGTGAGTGCAGCGTGTTGTGCCAAAGCCATTCCATGTTACTTTGCAGTAGATCGATGGCGATGTAATATTGTAGCTGAATACTTCACGTCACCCCCATGGAAAGCTGGCGAGGTATTTGACAGCATCACAACACGGTTAATAACAACCTGTTTAATTCTGCTGTTCAATGTTTCAACCGTGAAACGGATTATAGCGACAAATAGAGTTCAACAGGTACTTCAGAAATGCAGCGACAATCGGAATCATCCCGAGGTGGCAAACCAGAGTAAGTCAATTATTCTGGTGTTTGCTCTTTCGGCCAACTTTATATTATTTTGGATGCCCTCTGTCGTACATTCTTTGACCGGGCAACTTCAGAACTATTGCTATATTGACAGATATTTCAGTAAACCGACCTATATCCTGCAGCAATGTAGGTTAATCTTGTATTGTTGTATAATCTATGGACTGACACAAAGAAAATTCAGAGAGGAGTTGAAGAATGGAATGAAGAATGAAAGCGAGATTTCCAAATAAAATGCAAACATAGTTATTCCTTCTTGCAACTTTACAACAATTATTTGGAAGTGTATTTGATTTGAGCTTCAAAAGCCAGTTCTTTCTGAATCTCAATGTACGCATGATTAGTGTGTTATGCCGTTGGCCCCCTCCTTTGTGAAAATCGCAAGAACTCTAGTTAAGGGGGGTCAACTGACCCAAAAGAGAGAGACGTGCGGAAGACCACGTTCTCCCAAGAAGCAGAATAGGGGTGACTTTGACTATTGTCTCATGGAGACCACGTGAAAAGCCCTCGGGCAAAGTGGGCTGGTTGAGAGAAAGATCGCATCACCTGCAACTTGATTGATACCTGCGATCCCGTGAAGAAGTATAAAGGCGGGTCTGAGGGGAGGAACCTCAGATGCACCTCAGATGCACCTCAGCAGACGCACCCAGGAGACACGAGATCGATTCCCGTGGGAGCGGGACGCCATTTTGAAGGAAGCCACGTACGCTAGATTCCGAATTTGAATCTGTGGCTAAAACCAACGAAAGACTGCTTTTAAAATAACAACGGGGAAGTCTGCTCCCCTGATTCCAAGGATTTGCTCTGCCAAGACGACGGGCAAGTGTGCATCTTTTCTAAATTATAAAGGAAAAAGCCTGCAAACTTCTGAGTGACTCTTTAGACTTCCGTTGGACTCAGTATTACCCCCTAGACAACTGTAGAGCTTATTTCTGATTGATTATGGTTACACCGGTGTTTTAGATTGAGTTTTGACGATCTGAATGTTTTGTATTAACCATACGTTTGTGCCCTTGTTGAATAAAACGTTTGAAAATAGTAGCATCCGACTCAGCTGATCCATCTATCTTTGCTGGTAAGTTACCTGGTTACGGGGTTTTCGTAACAAGTGGGGGCTCGTCCGGGATTTGAAACCAAACGGGAGGGTCAGTGAATCGGGCTGTAAGTCCAAACTTAAATCTGGTTACGCAGGTAGCCAGACGGGAAACCAGCAAAGATGGATGTGGAGGCATTTGGGAGAAACCCGACGGTAGAGGCGCTAGGGAAGGCTACAAAATCAGACTTGGTAAATTTGGCGCAGGCATTAGACCTCACAGCGGTGAAGCCAGCAATGAAAAAGCAGGAAGTGCGAAGGGTCATACAACAGCATTACGTTGGGAAGAAGGTGTTTGCAGCTGAGGATTTGGAAAATATTCCCGAAAGGAGATTAGTGAGTGGGACAAATCAGGCAGAGTTGGAGAAAGCAAGGCTGGAACATGAGTTTAAAATAAAGCAGCTAGAAGTAGAAGCAGCTGAGAGGGAAAAAGAAGCCGAGAGAGCTGAGAGGGGAAAAGAAGCCGAGAGAGCTGAGAGGGAAAAAGAAGCCGAGAGAGCCGCAAAGGAAAGGGCTGTGGAAAGAGAGCATGTGTTCAAACTAAAGGAATTAGAGATAGGACGGGATCGTGAGCTCCAGCTAAAGCAGCTAGAAATAGGAGCAGAAGAGAAAGAGAAACAAAGGAGCCATGAATTGGAGCTGGACAGGCGAAAGCAAGAGCGAAGAACTCAAGGGGAAGAGAGAGAGGAGGGGTTTGATATTAGTCGGGCGTTGAGGTTGGTCCCCCCGTTCGAGGAGACGGATGTTGATAGTTATTTCTTGCTTTTTGAAAAGGTGGCAGGGAATCAGCAGTGGCCCAGAGAGCAGTGGGTGGCGTTGTTACAAAGTGTGTTACGAGGAAAAGCACAGCGGGTATATACCGCGCTGCCCCCGGAAAGGGACGGAAATTATGCTCAAGTAAAGGAGGCCATTCTCCGAGGTTACGAGTTAGTACCTGAGGCGTATAGACAAAGGTTCCGAAATTTAAAAAGAGGGTGGAATCAAACGTATACCGAGCTAGCCCATGAGAAGGGTGTGCTCTTGGACCGTTGGTGCACAGCTGAAAAGGTGGACGAGGATTATGGGCGTCTCAGGGAGTTAGTTTTGATTGAGGAATTTAAAGGTTGCGTTCCGGAAGAGATCCGAATATATTTAAATGAGAGGACGAATCAGTCCATCTCAGAGATGGCTAGGGTCGCAGATGAATATGCCCTAACCCACAAGACAAAGTTTTCCTCGCCAAAAAGTTACCCGAGAGACCGTCGGAATGGTAGGGAAAGTCCGCCGGCTAAGGGAGAAACTCCGCCGGGAGCTAGCACAAAAAGTGAGGATAACAGACAGGAAACCTGGAGATCTCCTGGTTTAAACTGTTTTAATTGTGGAAAGGTGGGACATATTGCATCAAAATGCACTGCTCCGAGGAAGGAATCGGAACGAGGGAAAGCAGCTATTTCCATAGGCTGTGTTGCGTCGATCCGAAAATCGACAAGCAGGCCCCAGACAAATGGAATACAGGAGGGGCGGGAGACATTTAGGTCCGAAGGAACCGTGGCTTTGAAGGAAGGGGACCCCCCAATTCCCGTACGAATTTGGAGAGACACGGGGGTGAAACTATCGTTAATTAGCCGTAATGTGTTAAAATTCGGCCCTCGCACGGGGGAGGTAGCCCTTAGAGGTATCGGGAACCGAACCGAGGTCGTGCCTTTGCATAGGGTCTTTCTAGATTGTGAGTTGGTGTCGGGACCAGTAGATCTGGGGGTCCTGCCTGAGTTGCCAGGAGAAGGAGTGGACGTCCTTCTGGGTAACGACCTAGCGGGTGGGAAGATGGGTGCCGCCGTGAAGCTGACCACCCAGCCCGTGAGAGTTGAAGACCCTCCCTCAGAAAAAAAATTCTATCCCGCATGTGCGGTCACTCGCAGCATGTCGAAAAGGGCCGCTGAGACCGAGGGCGGGTGGAATCTGGCCAGTTTTGATTTGGCCGAAACTTTTTTACCGACTCTGTACCAACGAGAGTCCGAGGAAAGGAAAACGGAGAGTAGGGAGGAACGAGTGGGAAATCGGGAGGAGGTAGACCGGTCCTTAGCCAGAAGAGAGTTTGTACGGGAACAGAATGGTGACGAGGAGCTGGTAGCCTTGAGAGAGTCGGTTCTCTCCGAGACTGAACTGGAGGCAGAGCCAGAGGGTTATTATCTCCAGGAGGGGGTGTTGATGAGGAAGTGGAGACCCCCTGCGGTGCAGGCCGATGAGGACTGGGCGGTGCTACATCAGATAGTAGTCCCGAAAGTATATCGGGACGACATTCTTGACTTAGCCCATAAGGGACCTTTAGGCGGGCATTTAGGAATAAAGAAGACCGTGGAGCGGGTTCAGAGAGAATTCTATTGGCCCAATCTGAGAAAAGATGTTACTGAGTATTGTAAAAGATGTCATACCTGCCAGGTGGTGGGTAAGCCGAATTAAGTTATCCCTAAGGCCCCTCTCCAACCTATTCCCGCATGTGAGGAGCCTTTCTCCCGAGTCATTCTGGATTTTGTGGGACCCTTACCTAAAACTGCGAGTGGGCGGCAGTATATCATGACCCTGATGTGTGCCGCTACACGATTTCCCGAGGCCGTGCCTCTGGGTAGTATTAGGACCTCTGCGGTGGTGAAGGCCCTTATCAAATTCTTTACCACCGTGGGGCTACCCAAGGAGATACAATCAGACCAGGGAAGTACATTCACGTCGAGCGCATTTCGGCAGATGATGACCCAGCTCGGGGTGAAGCAGATTATGGCCTCTGCGTACCACCCGGAGTCACAGGGAACGTTGGAAAGGTTCCACGCTACCCTAAAGACCATGCTTAAAGCTTATTGCCAGGAGAACGTTCGAGACTGGGATGAGGCTTTACCCCTTTTGTTATTTGCCGTACGAGATACAGTGCAGTGCTCCCTGGGGTTCAGTCCGTTCGAGCTGGTTTTCGGTCACAGGCCCAGGGGACCCCTAACCCTACTGAAAGAAAAATGGTCTAACCCGACCGCCCAAGTCAGTGTGGTCGACTATGTGCTGAAATTCCGGGAAAGGCTGCGTCAAGTATGCGCCTTGGCAAACGAAAACCTTAAAGCCTCTCAGGAAAAAATGTGTCAGTGGTATAACAAGAGAGCGAGAGAACGAGAGTTTCACGTGGGCGACCGGGTCCTGGTCCTATTCCCAGTAGCTACTCACCCCCTGGGGGCGAGGTTTCAAGGACCATATACAGTGCGTAAGAAAATAGACTCGCTGAATTACGTGATCGAAACCCCCGACCGACGAAAGCCGACCCAGTTAGTTCACGTGAACATGATAAAAGGGTATCACGAACCCACCCCCACGGTTGTTGGCGCGGCCATGAAAGCCGATGAGGTAGAGGAGGATGGTAAGGAGGAACCAGAACGGTTCGACAAGATAGGTATAGTCCCTACCAGATTAGAGAACTCTGTCGTATTGGCGAATCTTGCGGGTAAAGTTGGCCACTTAAAGCCTGAACAGCGGGAGCAGGTAATACAGCTCGTTAACCGGCATGCAGACTTATGCCCAGATGTTCCCCGAAAGTGTAATGGGACGCAACATGATGTGATAGTTACCTCAACCCAACCTATTAAACAAGCCCCTTATCGGATGAATCCTGAAAAGAGCCAGCTAGTAGAGAAGGAGATTGAACATATGCTAACTGCTGGGATAATCCGCGAATCCTCTTCCGCATGGGCTTCTCCTTGCGTGGTTGTCCCAAAGCCGGACGGGACCATAAGATTCTGTACCGATTATCGGAAGGTCAACGCGGTTACCCAGACCGATGCTTACCCTCTTCCCCGGGTGGATGATTGCATTGATCAACTGGGGAAGGCAAGGTACATCACAAAAATTGACTTGCTAAAGGGGTACTGGTGCGTTCCTTTAACGGACAGGGCTCGAGAGATTTCAGCCTTTGTCACCCGTCTGGGTTGTACGAGTACAACGTTATGCCGTTTGGGATGAAAAATGCCCCAGGGACATTTCAGCGGATGATAGACGCTGTGATAAAGGGGTTAACCCACACCAAGGCTTATCTTGACGATGTGGTAGTTTGGAATGACACCTGGGAGGAGCATCTGGGGGCTGTAGAAAGTTTGTTTACCCGAATGTCGGCAGCCCACCTTACTGTAAACCTCGCCAAGAGTGAGTTTGGTCATGCCACGATCACCTATCTGGGGTATGTGGTGGGAGACGGGCAGTTGGCCCCTGTGCAGGCGAAGTTCCGGGCTATTTCCGAGGTCCCTGTACCCTACAATAAAAGGGCCCTGAGGAGGTTTCTGGGCATGGTGGGATACTATCGGAAATTCTGTAAAAATTTTGCGGACATTGCGCTCCCCCTTACAAAATTACTGCAGAAGGAGGAAAAATTTGAGTGGGGTCATTCTTGTCAGAATGTCTTTGAAAAGTTAAAAGCCGCATTGTGCCATGACCCGGTGTTAAAAGCGCCCGATCTGTTAACCCCCTTCTCCTTGGCCACGGACGCCAGCGATGAGGCGGCAGGAGCAGTCCTATTGCAGCAAGCGGGGGATGGAGTGGAGCACCCGGTAGCATATTTCTCTCGGAAGTTCAATAGACACCAGAGGAATTACTCTACCGTGGAAAAGGAATTGTTAGCGCTTGTGTTAGCGATACCACATTTCGAAGTGTACATTTGTCCGGCGCAAAGACCCCTAGTGGACTATACCGATCACAACCCGCTGGTATTCTTGGACAATATGAAAAATAAAAACAGAAGGTTATTAAGCTGGAGTCTGATGCTACAAGAATTTGATATTAAGATCCAGCACATAAAGGGGAGTGATAATGTGCTAGCCGATTGTTTATCCAGGTGCTGAATTAAGTATACGATGTATGGCACGGTAGAGTAAGGTATTAAAGAAAAGGGGCACTGTACTTGTTACCTGTTTAGATACTGACTTTGATGTATAACAGTAGTACTCTGTGAAGAGAAAAGCTTGTGTAGTATGTAGATTCAAAAAAAAAAGAGAGAGAAAAAAAAATCCGGTGTCAACCTGTTTTTAAAACCCATTATGGGGGGAGGTGTTATGCCGTTGGCCCCCTCCTTTGTGAAAATCGCAAGAACTCTAGTTAAGGGGGGTCAACTGACCCAAGAGAGAGAGACGTGCGGAAGACCACGTTCTCCCAAGAAGCAGAATAGGGGTGACTTTGACTATTGTCTCATGGAGACCACGTGAAAAGCCCTCGGGCAAAGTGGGCTGGTTGAGAGAAAGATCGCATTACCTGCAACTTGATTGATACCTGCGATCCCGTGAAGAAGTATAAAGGCGGGTCTGAGGGGAGGACCCTCAGATGCACCTCAGATGCACCTCAGCAGACGCACCCAGGAGACACGAGATCGATTCCCGTGGGAGCGGGACGCCATTTTGAAGGAAGCCACGTACGCTAGATTCCGAATTTAAATCTGTGGCTAAAACCAACGAAAGACTGCTTTTAAAATAACAACGGGGAAGTCTGCTCCCCTGATTCCAAGGATTTGCTCTGCCAAGACGACGGGCAAGTGTGCATCTTTTCTAAATTATAAAGGAAAAAGCCTGCAAACTTCTGAGTGACTCTTTAGACTTCCGTTGGACTCAGTATTACCCCCTAGACAACTGTAGAGCTTATTTCTGATTGATTATGGTTACACCGGTGTTTTAGATTGAGTTTTGACGATCTGAATGTTTTGTATTAACCATACGTTTGTGCCCTTGTTGAATAAAACGTTTGAAAATAGTAGCATCCGACTCAGCTGATCCATCTATCTTTGCTGGTAAGTTACCTGGTTACGGGGTTTTCGTAACAAGTGTTAATCAGGGAAAGTTATGGATCAGATTGAGAATCAACGATTAATTTATTATCTTTACGGAAGCACTATTGTATGGGATATCATGACATTTCAGTGTACTATTGTTGAATAAAATGCATCTGAAATATGAAAATGACTAATTCTGCTTGGTACAGTAAATACAGTACAGAAAATCTCCACGTGAAACAAAATTAGTCCATTTCATTGTTCCTTCGAGTCTGCTCCGACATTTCATCGTGACTGATCCAACATCCCACTCATCCCCAAGTTAGAGCTTCCTTAATGCCCTGACCAACAAGAATTTATTAACCTCTGCCTTAAATATACATTCAAAATTTGGACACCCCAGCCGTCTGTGCCAATGAATTCCACCGATTCACTATTCACTGGCTAAAGAAATTCGGCATCATTTTCGCTCTATTCTGAAGCTGTGATCTTTAGTCGTGAACTCTTCCTCCAAAGAGCACATCCTCTCCACATCAACTCCATCATGCCCTGTCATCATTCGATATGTTTCAATGAGATTACCCGTCATTCTTCTGAATTCTCTCGAATTCAGCTGCAGAACATCAGACGCTATTCATGGGGCAAGCCATTAAATCATGCAGTTATATTGTGACACACACAAAATGCTGTTGGAACCCAGCAGGCCAGGCAGCATCTATAGGAAGAAGCACAGTCGACGTTTCGGGCCGAGACAATTGGTCAGGAATAATTGAAAGAAAATATAGTAAGAAATTTGAAAGTAGCAGGGGGATGGAGAAATCCAAAATGATAGGAAAAGACAGGAGGGAGTGGGGTGAAGCTAAGAACTGGAAAGGTGACTGGCAAAAGGGATACAGAGCTAGAGAATAGAAAGGATCATGGGACGGTAGGGTGAAAGAAATGGGTCGGGGAGTACCAAAGGGTGATGGAGAACAGGCAAAGAGTAATTGTGAGAGAGGTAGAGAGAGAAAAAAGGAAGGGGGATTAATAAATATATAAGGGATGGGGTGGAAGGAGAGGAGGGGCATTAACAAAAGTTAGTGCAATCAATGTTCATGCCATCAGGTTGGAGGCTGGACAGCCAGTATATAAGGTTCCCCCAGCCTGAGTGTGGCTTCATCTTGACAGTGGAGGAGGCCATGGATAGATATCTCAGAATGGTAACAGTCCTTCCAGGTGAGGCGACACTTCACCTGTGAGTCGTCTGGTGTAGTATACTGCGTCCGATGCTCCCGGTGCGACCTTTTATATATTGTTGAGACCCGACGCAGACTGGGAGACCGTTTCGCTGAACACCTACGCTCGGTCCGCCAGAAATAGCGGGATCTCCCAGTTGCCACCTTATATTCCGGCTGGGTAAACAGTCACGCTCAGGCTGGCGGAACAACACCTGTATTCCGTCTGGGTAGCCTCCTTCCTGATGGCATGAACATTGATTTCTCTAACATTCGTTAATGCCCATCCTCCCCTTCTCACCCCATCCCTTATTTATTTATTTCCCCTCCTTTTTTTCTCTCTCTCTCTCTGCCCATCTATTTTGCCTGTTCTCCATCTCCATCTGGTGCTCCCCTCTACCTTTCTTTCTCCCTAGGCCGTCCGTCCCATTATCTGTTCCCTTCTCCAGCTCTGTATACCTTTTGCCAATCAACTTTCCAGCTCTTAGCTTCACCCCTCTCCCTCCTGTCTTCTCCTATCTTTTCGGATTTTCCCCTCCCCCTCCTACTTTCAAATCTCTTACTATCAGTTTTTTTCCAGTTAGTCCTGACCAAAGGTCTCGCCCCTGAAAAGTTGACTGTTCTTCCTACAGATGCTGCCTGGCCTGCTGTGTTCCACCAGAATTTTGCGTGTATTGCTTGAATTTCCAGCATGTGCAGATTTCCTCGTGTTTTGAGTTATTTTGTGATCTGTCTTTTATCCGTTCCCTCGGGATCCATCTTCAGCGAATGGGGTTACTCTTCCTCTCCAAGTGTTGCTATGCTCACTCGCAATCTCACGGCTATCCGTCCTCAACACATCTTCCCGCCTCCTTAACAGGGACACAGTTACCCTTGTCCTTACCTACCACGCCATAAGCCTCAGCATCCAGTTCGTCATTCTTTATAATTTCCGCTGTTTTCAACTAGATCCTACCACCAGCCCTGTCTTCACCATCATACATGTCCTCCCAACACTCACCGCTATCTGCAGGGATCTCTCTCTCTCTCTCCATGATTCCTTTAATAATACATCCCTGCCCAGTAATTATCCCAGTACTTATCCCTGTAAGCAGAAGAAGTACTGCACCTGCCCATTCTCGTTCTCCCTCATACCACGTAGCCGCCCCCTCCAAACAGTCCTTTCAGTTGAGGCAACACTTTACCCGCGAATATGTCGGGTTAATCTACTGTATCGCGTGAACATAGAAACACAGAAATGCAGAAAACTACCAGCACTGTGGAGGCCCACAATGCTGCGCCGAACATGTACTTACTTTAGAAATTGACTAGGTTTACCCTTAACCATCTATTTTTTATAGCTCTATGTACCTATCCGGGAGTCTCTTAATAGACGCTATTGTATCCCCCTCCACCACCGTCGCTGGCAGCCCATTCCTCTCTTATCACCACTATCTGCGTCAAAAATCTACCCCTGACATCTCCTCTGTAACTACTTTCAAACATCTTAAAACTCTGCCCTCTAGTGTTCGCCATTTCAGCCCTGGGGGAAAAGCCTCTGACTATCCACACGATCGATGTCTCTCATCATCTCATACACCTCTATCAGGTCCACTCTCATCGGTCGCTCCAAGGAGAAAAGGCCAAGTTCACTAAACCTATTTTCATATGGCATTCTCCCCAATCCAGGTAACATCTTTGTAAATCTCCTCTGCGCCGGTTCTATAGTTTCCATCTCTTTCCTATAGCGCGGTGACCAGAAATAAGCGCAGTACTCCAAATGGGGTCGGCTCAGGTCCAATATTGCTGTAACATTACCCCTCGGTTTTTGAACTCAATCCCACGGTTTATAAAGGTCAATGCACCGTATGCATTCTTAACCACAGAGCCAAACTGTTTAGCAGCTTTGAGTGTCCTACGACTCGGACTCCAAAATCCCACTGATACTCCACACTGCCAAGAGTCTTACTATTAATGCTGTATTCTGCCATCATATTTTACCAACCAAAATGAAACACCTCATAATTATCTGGGTTGAACATCTGCCACTCTCAGCCCAGTTTTGCATCCCACCGATGCACCGTGGTAAACGCTGACGGCCCCCCACACTATCCATAATACCCCCAACAATTGTATCATCACCGGTTTACTAACCTATCCCTCCACCTACTCACTCAGATCATTTATGAAAATCACGAATAGAAGGGGACCCAAACAGTTCCCCGAGGTACGCCACTGTTCACCGGCCTCTACACAGAATATTACCGCTCTATAACCACTCTTTGCCTTGTGTGGACAAGCCAATTCTGGATCCTCAAAACAAGGTCCTCTTGGATCCCATACCTCTTTACTCCAGTAGTCCCAGTGCGGCCATCCATACATCAATGAACCCCGATATAGATTATAAGACCACTTTGTAATGTGCAGGGCATCCCATTTGTCGACCATATTTATTCCATTACCCATTCTCTTTCCGCCTTGTCGCTGCATACCCTCCTCTAATGCCAAGATGAGGCAAATCTCAAGTTGGAGAAGCAACACCTCATTTACCGTCTGAGTATCCTTCAAGTAGACGGCATAAATATTGATTTGTTTAACCCGGTCACTTTCAATCTCTTTGTTTCATTCATTATTCCGGATATACTTTTGCCTCCTCTCTTCTCGTCGACTGCCTATCGACTCTCTAGTCTCTACCACCTTCCCTTTCTCCCATGGTCCGTTCCCCTCTCCTATCAGAATCCTTCTTCTCCAACCCTTTGCCTTTTCCACCTATTACCTCCCATCTTCTAACTACATCCAACTCCGCAATCCACCTACGTTCTCCGTTAATCTGCTTTCACTTATTACCCTCCAGATTGTACTCATTTCCCTCCGCTGACCTTCATCTTCTGGTTTCTTCCCCCTTCATTTTTAGTCATGATGAAACGTTTCAACTCTAAACGTTGACTCGTTATTCCTCTCCAAAGAAGCTGGCTGAAATCTAACAGCCTGTGTGTGGATCCTCTGATCCTTTTTGCCAGAAATGCTCATATTCGCCCGTCAGCTACATGTTACTTAGGCCGTTTGTTTTTTTTTCCCTCTTCATCCGTTATTTTCGTCCGCCGCGCTGAACGGACCTACAGTTCTGATGTTCATAAAACCTAACATAGAAAAAAAAGTAATGCTGCGGGTCTAACCGTCACAGTCACTCATGTGGTCTCACCCGATCAGTGGCTTTTTGTTTGCCCGTTCACTTTCGATCTCCTTGCCAGAAATTGAAAAGTAGTTTTTCTGTTTCCCAGCTGGGACGAACAGACATCCACGAGAAATGTTAAATCTGTTCCCCCTTCAAGAAAAGTGACAAATATGCTCGTATTTCCAAAATGTTATCTTTTTTAAAAAGAATATATACAAGACCACGGTGCTTCATACAGCAAGAAGAGATTGCACGATCAAGCTATGCAAACAGGGGGAAATCTTTCCAACCAAACAAAAGTCCACCAAAGTCAAAAATGGTAACCTGCCTGTATCACGTCAATTGAAAGGCGGAGGGCTGACTTGCATCCTTGCGTTATCTGGTAGCTCCATGGTCTAAAGTGATGAAAATTGCTGATGCCCATAGATGCAATAGCAGTTCTTAGTTTAGACCCATTAACCTCTCAGTTACGAGCCCAGCCTCTATCAGCTTGCTATCGTAATGCTGTGGCTGTGTGTGTGTGTGTGTGTGTGTGTGTGTGTGTGTGTGTGTGTGTGTGTGTGTGTGTGTGTGTGTGTGTGTGTGTGTGTGTGTGTGTGTGTGTGTGTGTGTGTGTGTGTGTGTGTGTGTGTGTGTGTGTGTGTGTGTGTTTGAATACGCCTTGTGAGACATTTTACGAATATCGACGTTTTCCGTTTTCACCAAACCAGAGTCACGACATTCAATCCCGAAGGCCCATTAACTTCACAATCTCCTTCCGATGATGGAATGAATATCAAAATTCCTTCAGTGTATCAACCAGCAGTGTATTACATCTCCTTGTAATACGGAACTCGATACTTTAACATAGAACACAGAAATCTACAGAACATTACAGGCCTTTCGGCCCATAATGTTTGCGAACCATGTAACCCATTCTAGAAACTGCCGAGAATGGCCCTACGGCATCGCCACCTACTTTTTCTAAGCTTCAGATACCTATCTAAGAATCTCGCAAAAAATCCTATTGGATACGCCTCTGCCACCGTCGCCGGCAGTGCATTCAATGAATCCACCATTCTTTGTATGAAAAAAGCAAACCCCTGACATCCCTTCTGTATCTACTTCCCTGCTTCCTAAAACCATGGCCCTCATATTAGCCCAGGAAAAAGCTTCTGACTATCCACACGATCAGTGCCTCTCATCCTCTTTTATACCTTTATCGGGTCATCTCTTATCCTCTGTCGCTCCAAGGAGAAAGTCCCGAGTTCACTCAACCTATTCTCGTAAGGTGTACTCACCAAACCAGACAACATCCTTGTAAGTCTTCTCTGCCCTCTTCCTATAGTATCCACATCTTTCCTGTAGTGAAGTGACTATAACTGAACGCAGTATTCCAAGTGGAGTCTAATCAAGGTCGTATCTAGCTGTAATATTACCCCACGCCTCTTGATCTTAGTCCCATGGTTGATGAAGGCCTTCTTATGAACAATGTCAACCTGCGCAGCAGTTTTGTGTGCACTTTTGACACGGACGGGAAGATTTCGCTGATCCTCCACACTGCCAAGAGTTCTATCATTAATATTGCATTCTCTCTTCTAATTTGACTTAGCGTAATGAACCACTGCACACTTATCTAGGTTGAACTCCAATTGCCATATCTCATCCCAGTTCTGCATCCTATCGATGTCGCGCTGTAACCTCTGAAGGACCCACACTATCCACAACACCTCCAACCTCTGCGGCATCAACAAATTTACTAACTCCTCCCCTTCACTTCTTCATCCAGGTCATTTATAAAAGTCACGAAGAGTGGGTGTCCCAGAACAAATCCCAGAGGCGCACCATTAGTGACCGACCTCCATGCTGAATACAAACCATCTACAACCACCTTTTGGTTTCTGTGGACAATCCAGTTTGGATCCATAAAGCAAGGTCACCTCGGATTTCATGTCTCCTAACTTTCCAAAGGAACCTTGTATAAGGAACCTTATCAAATGCATTACTGAAATCCATATGCATTACATCCAAAGCTCTACCTTTTCAATGTGTTTCGTTACATCCTCAAAGAACTCAACTAGGCTCCGAAGTCGCGAACTGCTCTACCTCTAATCAGATTATGTCTCGACAAATGCTAATAAATCCTGCCTCTCAGGATCTTCTCCAATAACTTGAACTAAGACTCATTGGTTCATAATTTCCGGGTTATCTTTAATCACTTTCTTGAACAAGGGAATAACATTTCAACCTTCTAATATTCTGGCACTTCTCCCGTCCTATTTGCTGATGTAAAAGTCATCACCGGAGGCTCATAAATCTTCTCCCTCTCTTCCCACAGAATCCTGCAGTATATCCCGTTCGGTTCCGGCGACGCATCTGACTGAACCCTTACATACTGTTCATATTCTGCACCTTCACAGTATTCTCCGGGTCAGTTTTGACCCGGCCCCTGAGTGCCCTCATAGATACGAAATTTTGAATCACAAATCTATTTTGAAAGTACAAGTAGACTATCTGACTTTCATAAATGGGTGATTAATCCTTAACTAATATTTCAAAAATCTAAAATCCATTTCAATAGATGCAGGTGAAATTTGACCCAGAGCAACTTCAAAGTACAAAATTTTGTAGCACCTGTACAAAAGTATAAAATATTACAATATTTTCATTTTTGCGCATTTTGAGTCACTTTAGGAAAAATAATCAAATTTCGGGTTAAAAAATGGCGTTTAGAGTGTTTTTACTGCTGTCAAATATCAAAACCTTTCAAATTTGACCTGAACAGTATGTAAGGGTAAATGTTTTTTTAAATGCGATAGCACATTCTCTTTCTTAACGTCTCAAGCATTTCAGACCTCTTTAGGTCATCCCCCAATTTCCAAGGTGAAACCTGATGCAAAGTATTCATTAAGTACCTTGGTTACCTCGTCCGACACCATGCACAAGTTTCCACTACCGCACCTCGTTGGTCATATTCTCACACTGCTCATCCTCTTGATCTGTACATACTTGTACAATACATTGGGGCTTTCCTTATTCCTATTGGCCAAGGCCTACTCATGACCCATATAACCCCTTTCAGCTCTTGAGCTCCTTCCTGGTAATCTTGTAATTTTCTAGAACTGTACCAGTACTTGGTTTCTTGAAGATTTCTTAAGCTTTCCTTTACTTCTTGACTAGATTTTCCACAGTCTTTTCACACCATGTTTCTTTTACCCCACTAACCTTCCCCTGCCTGAATGAAATATACCTATGAAGAACCCGATTCAAATGTTCACTGTATATTGTCGACATCTTTTCCGATCATTTCCCC
>NC_133124.1:158227848-158230348 GCF_048418815.1 Hemitrygon akajei | reverse complement strand
CAACATGACCTCTTTACTCTTGAACTCAATCCCCATATTAATGAAGCCTAGCCTTCTTAACTACCCTATTAACCTGCGCAGCGACCTTGAGGGATTTATGGATTTGAACCCCAGGTTTCCCCACAATCTTAAGCAACTGACCATTAATCCTGTACTCAGTCTTCTGGTTTGTCCTTCCAAAATGCATCACCTCACACTTATCCGGATTGAACTCCATCTGCCACTTTTCTGCCCAACTCTGCATCCTGTCTATATCCTCTTGTAACCTTCGGCAACCTACAGCTCCATCCACAAATCCTCCATTCTGGCCTCCAACTGGCCATTGCCAGTTTGAATAAAAACACATTTACGCCGTTTAGTTAAACAACCGTTCCATGATGGTAACTTTCCCTAATATTTACGGTAGTTGAAACCCTTAAACAACAATTCATCTGGACTTTTCCTCAACTGCCCCTTCGTCCTTGCTCTTCTAGCTCTGCCTTGTCCTGTTTATAAGGACTATGAATTTTATGCTCAACTTCCTGTCGAACATTGATCCTGGGCAAGCAAAGGAGGCTGTGGCCAACCGGTAATATTCAGATGGAGAGGGGCTGGAGAGTGGTGTACGAGGCTTGCAGGAAGGAAGCGGAAAGTGGGAGAAAAAGCGGTCGAGACGTGGCCCTGTTCATACAAATCCGCTCTTTACAGTCCTCACCAAGAATGTACGAAACTCCACATTCAGATATGTTTTTTTTCATGTAAAAGAACGATATCCCGACTTGTTTGCGGTGTGATGTCGCAATCTAGTGTTTCACACCGTAACCGCCTTCTCATTCAGTGTCTCAGGCTTCGCACAGAAATATTTCTCATCGTGTCCCAGCAATAGTTATCCCAATGTTCTACCAAATTCGAAGCCCAACCTGGGTTATTAGAATCTTACAAATATTTTATCAGAATAAACAAAAAGCAAAGGCATATTTTATGACATTATTTTGACCGATAAGTCCTCTTTGTTAATTTTTTCCCTCGTTTATTTCGCCTCGATCGGTCTTAAAGTGTATTTGTATCGTCTGTCTCTGGTTATCCGTATTTATATCTCACAAGAAGTGTTGTGATGTCTCCGTCTCATTCTGAGTCCATCCTTTCCCATTGTTCAAGTTTCTCCAACCGTTGTACAACTGTGCTTCAACCTTCCCTTTCTCAGGCTGGGCTGCTTCCCGCACAGAAACTGTCTGACATGTTGGGTGGGTTTCTCCCTCGGCATAATCTTCACTCTTTACGTCCTCTTCTCCCTCTGTGCAACAATTCCAGTGCGGTAAGTACAGTACCTGACCTTCATCCTGCAAACCATCGGCAGCAGCTTCCTACACAGCGGCCTGTCAACCTTCCTCGCTGCCATTTAATTCCAACTGTCTCATTTTGGTTCAGTACGAGATTTACTCGCTTAAGCCCGGACCATCAGTAGTGTACTGTGTGTGTTATTTCAGTGGTGTGAAGAACTTTGTGAGCGTGTCCATGATTTCAATGCGAAGGACCTGTGATGATGGGATGGGCTCACTGCGTTTTTGTTTGGGAGGTTTCAGCTCAGAAGGATGGACTGTTGGGGAAACGTGTGTTTATTGGAATCTGGTGGATAAAAAGTCTATTCAATGAGAGAACGTGGTGAGGAAGTACAGTCTGTGTTGGAGGCTTATGGAGAGATGTGTTTTAATGGGTACCGATAGTGCAGAAGGCGCTAGGTGTTTGGAGGAGAATAATCGATGAGCGTTGGTGTTTGTGGAGGCCTATCTGAGGCCGAAGGTGGGGTCAATCTATTGGACTACTGGGAGACGGGCGTAGTCAGTTGGAGAGAGGGGTGAAAAGGAGTATTTCATCATTTGGAGTCATAATATAACACTGCTTAATCTTGAACATTGAATTCCATCTGTCAGATTTACATTTATTCTGTTAACCTTGGTGTATATCACGGTGATTCTCCTCCAAACGTATCGCACTTGTCATTAATGTTCATGAAAAATGCGCTGCTGCCACTGACCTCTAAGGAAGGTTAGCGTAAATTCCACCAGTACAGAGAAATTGCAACATTTCAGGGTTTGGCTTTGCTCCAGTACAGTAGCAGTTTCTATTATTCCAATACATTTAATCTTGAGCGTAATAACATTATGTAACAGCTTTTTGATGTCACGAACTGTTCCATATCATTTGCTTAGTGATTTTCTGCTTCCTTGCCTTCTCTGCATCTCTGTTCTCTGTGTAGCATATGTTTTGATTCTTGTTTAGATTAGTCGAGACATACGTGGTATGCAAAGGTTTAGGCACATCTGGCCAAAAATTCTCTTACTGTAAATAGCTAAGCGGTTAAAAAGATTACCTGATTTCCAAAAGGCATAAAGTTCAAGATGAGACATTTCTTTAATATTTAAGCAAGATTACTTTGTTATTCCCATATTTTACAGTTTCAAAATAACAAAAATGGAAAGCGTCCGAGGAAAAAGTTTGGGCACCCTGCATGGTCAGTACT